>NC_090647.1:263799592-263907092 GCF_040937935.1 Hyperolius riggenbachi | reverse complement strand
CCATTGACACCCCACGAGGTGAGATCTTGCGTGGAGCCCCAGAGCGAGGTCGATTGATGGTCATTTTGTGCTCCTTCCATTTTCGAACAATCGCACCAACAGTTGTCACCTTCTCTCCCAGCTTCTTGCTAATGGTTTTGTAGCCCATTCCAGCCTTGTGCAGGTCTACAATTTTGTCTCTGACATCCTTGGACGGCTCTTTGGTCTTTCCCATGTTGGAGAGTTTGGAGTCTGCTTGATTGATTGATTCTGTGGACAGGTGTCTTTTATACAGGTGACTAGTTAAGACAGGTGTCCTTAATGAGGGTGACTAATTGAGTAGAAGTGTCTAACCACTCTGTGGGAGCCAGAACTCTTAATGGTTGGTAGGGGTTCACGTATATATATATATATATATATATATATATATATATATATAAGTACAGAGGGGCTGCAGCACACAACAGGAAAACAGTGACAGGGGCTCTTGGTTACGCTTTAACGCGCTTAAGCTCACCAACTGCGCCAAAGTGTCCCCAATCTGGTGAGTCCTACTTTACCATGCAAAATGCCAGTTTTTATAAGCAGTCTAGTGGGAACTAAACCAAAAACCCTAAAGTGTCAACTAGATGGGAAAAAAGGAAATTAAAAACACCTCACCCTTCACCTAGCTACCAAACGAACTCTCTTAACATGTGCAAAGCACTCATTTATATACTTAACTGTGCTAGAGGTGGGCGTGGTCATGCAGGCTCACAGGGGAAAATTATAAATAAATTACCAAGGGGTGAGCAGCACAAACCAAATTTTTTTATGCAATTCTATGCAAAGCATGCACGCAGCGCTGGAGGTCCCCAGACTCCATAAGAAATATATAAGTACAGAGGGGCTGCAGCACACAACAGGAAAACAGTGACAGGGGCTCTTGGTTACGCTTTAACGCGCTTAAGCTCACCAACTGCGCCAAAGTGTCCCCAATCTGGTGAGTCCTACTCTACCATGCAAAATGCCAGTTTTTATAAGCAGTCTAGTGGGAACTAAACCAAAAACCCTAAAGTGTCAACTAGATGGGAAAAAAGGAAATTAAAAACACCTCACCCTTCACCTAGCTACCAAACGAACTCTCTTAACATGTGCAAAGCACTCATTTATATACTTAACTGTGCTAGAGGTGGGCGTGGTCATGCAGGCTCACAGGGGAAAATTATAAATAAATTACCAAGGGGTGAGCAGCACAAACCAAATTTTTTTATGCAATTCTATGCAAAGCATGCACGCAGCGCTGGAGGTCCCCAGACTCCATAAGAAATATATAAGTACAGAGGGGCTGCAGCACACAACAGGAAAACAGTGACAGGGGCTCTTGGTTACGCTTTAACGCGCTTAAGCTCACCAACTGCGCCAAAGTGTCCCCAATCTGGTGAGTCCTACTCTACCATGCAAAATGCCAGTTTTTATAAGCAGTCTAGTGGGAACTAAACCAAAAACCCTAAAGTGTCAACTAGATGGGAAAAAAGGAAATTAAAAACACCTCACCCTTCACCTAGCTACCAAACGAACTCTCTTAACATGTGCAAAGCACTCATTTATATACTTAACTGTGCTAGAGGTGGGCGTGGTCATGCAGGCTCACAGGGGAAAATTATAAATAAATTACCAAGGGGTGAGCAGCACAAACCAAATTTTTTTATGCAATTCTATGCAAAGCATGCACGCAGCGCTGGAGGTCCCCAGACTCCATAAGAAATATATAAGTACAGAGGGGCTGCAGCACACAACAGGAAAACAGTGACAGGGGCTCTTGGTTACGCTTTAACGCGCTTAAGCTCACCAACTGCGCCAAAGTGTCCCCAATCTGGTGAGTCCTACTCTACCATGCAAAATGCCAGTTTTTATAAGCAGTCTAGTGGGAACTAAACCAAAAACCCTAAAGTGTCAACTAGATGGGAAAAAAGGAAATTAAAAACACCTCACCCTTCACCTAGCTACCAAACGAACTCTCTTAACATGTGCAAAGCACTCATTTATATACTTAACTGTGCTAGAGGTGGGCGTGGTCATGCAGGCTCACAGGGGAAAATTATAAATAAATTACCAAGGGGTGAGCAGCACAAACCAAATTTTTTTATGCAATTTTATGCAAAGCATGCACGCAGCGCTGGAGGTCCCCAGACTCCATAAGAAATATATAAGTACAGAGGGGCTGCAGCACACAACAGGAAAACAGTGACAGGGGCTCTTGGTTACGCTTTAACGCGCTTAAGCTCACCAACTGCGCCAAAGTGTCCCCAATCTGGTGAGTCCTACTCTACCATGCAAAATGCCAGTTTTTATAAGCAGTCTAGTGGGAACTAAACCAAAAACCCTAAAGTGTCAACTAGATGGGAAAAAAGGAAATTAAAAACACCTCACCCTTCACCTAGCTACCAAACGAACTCTCTTAACATGTGCAAAGCACTCATTTATATACTTAACTGTGCTAGAGGTGGGCGTGGTCATGCAGGCTCACAGGGGAAAATTATAAATAAATTACCAAGGGGTGAGCAGCACAAACCAAATTTTTGTATATAAATGAGTGCTTTGCACATGTTAAGAGAGTTCGTTTGGTAGCTAGGTGAAGGGTGAGGTGTTTTTAATTTCCTTTTGTCCCATCTAGTTGACACTTTAGGGTTTTTGGTTTAGTTCCCACTAGACTGCTTATAAAAACTGGCATTTTGCATGGTAGAGTAGAGTAGGACTCACCAGATTGGGGACACTTTGGCGCAGTTGGTGAGCTTAAGCGCGTTAAAGCGTAACCAAGAGCCCCTGTCACTGTTTTCCTGTTGTGTGCTGCAGCCCCTCTGTACTTATATATTTCTTATGGAGTCTGGGGACCTCCAGCGCTGCGTGCATGCTTTGCATAGAATTGCATAAAAAAATTTGGTTTGTGCTGCTCACCCCTTGGTAATTTATATATATATATATATATATATATATATATATATATATATACATATATAAATACGTGTATATATATTTATATATATATTGTGAAGTTTAGAGGGGGTCGCAGCCAGCACGCAGTACACAGATGTATAAAACAAAGTCCGTTTATTGTGCAGTAGAAATAAACAGCTTCAGTTCAGCAGTAATAAGTGGAAAATAACAGTTCAGCTTACTTCAGCTTGGTAAGATAAAGTCCAGCAGGTTCAAGCAAAGTTCAGTTTTCATCAGGCCAACACCATACAAACAACAGAGCAGGGTATGGTTTGGCTTCCATCAAATACTCCAATATTCCTTGTCAGGAGATTTTTATAGCATACATGCTACTCCTTCAACACCTCACCACCCACTGCTTGTGAGGCTGCTTCTTAAGCATAAATTTGCATCTCATCAATACCATAATGAGTGAGACTCAGCCCCACTGACAACCAGGTGTGTACCTAGGTGGGATGGGAAGGCCTGCCCTTCCTTCCCTCCCATCCCAGGAGTCCGGCCCTGACAAGAAAAAACCAAGCAGCAACTGCTTGCTGCTAAAATCCGGACTCCCTTCCTAGGACCACACGGGGTTTTAAAGTGACCACAGTCCAAATACAGGGGAAATATACCTCCCATCTATTACACAGCCCCGATGGCCCCTACATACCCCCCCCCCCCCCCCTCTGCCTCAACCCCGAGGCGGTGGAGGCACATAGACCCACTAAACAGTGGACTCAGGAAAGGGCATCAGCGTTCTGGTGCACTTTACCCGGCCTATGTTCCACCACATAGTTGAATTCCTGGAGAGAGAGAAACCACCGGGACACTCTTGCATTCGTTCCTCTGTTTCTTTTCATCCACGCTAGCGGGGCATGGTCAGAGATCAACCTAAATTTCCTACCCAATAAATAATAGCGCAGGGAGTCTAGGGCCCATTTAATGGCCAAGCATTCCCTCTCCACTACCGCATAGTTTCTCTCAGCGGCCGTCAGTTTCCGACTGAGAAAAACTATGGGATGTTCTTCTCCATCAATTACCTGTGACAGAACCGCCCCCAACCCACCATCTGAGGCATCTGTCTGCACTACGAATTCTTAAGTGAAATCGGGGGCTACCAGGACAGGGTGACTACATAATGCCGATTTCAGCTCCAAAAACGCTTTTTCTGTCTCTGCGGTCCACTGTATCATCACTGACTTCCGGCCCTTGGTCAAGTTAGTTAGGGGAGCTGCGAGGGAAGAAAAATTGGGAATGAACCGTCTGTAATAGCCCACTGTCCCCAAGAAAGCTCGAACCTGTTTCTTACTGATGGGGCGGGGCCATTCCTGGATTGCCTCAATTTTGTTAATTTGGGGTTTTACCAACCCCTTTCCAACAATGTACCCCAAGTACTTTGCTTCCTCCATACCTAGGGCACATTTCTCGGGGTTCACTGTAAAACCCGCCTTCCTTAACGCATCCAGGACTGCTTGAACCTTGGGAAGGTGAGACTCCCAGTCTGAACTGAAAATTACGATGTCGTCTAAGTAGACCGACGCGTATCTTTGGTGTGGACGCAACATTCTGTCCATGACTCTCTGAAATGTGGCCGGGGCGGTCTGTAACCCAAACGGCATTCTTTTATACTGAAAATGGCCCTCAGGTGTGGAAAATGTGTTTTTTCTCTGGCTTCTTTGGCCAAGGGTATTTGCCAATACCCTTTGGTCAGGTCTAATGTGGTTATGTAGCGGGCTGGGCCTAACCTTTCTATCAATTCATCCACACGGGGCATGGGATAACCATCAAATTTGGAAATTTCATTTAATTTCCGGAAATCGTTACAGAATCGCAGAGTTCCGTTTGGCTTGGGTACCAACACGATCGGGCTTGACCATTCACTCTGCGACTCTTCAATGACGTCTAATTCTAACATGCGCTTCACTTCCTCTGACACCGCCTTTCTGCGGGCCTCCGGGATTCGATAGGGCCTGACAAACACTTTAGCCCTGGGCTCAGTAACAATGTTGTGTTCCACCATACCCGTGAGTCCAGGCAAATCCGAAAATATCCCCTTGTTTCTCTGAAGAAACTCTTTTACTTGTTGGACCTGGGATTTGGACAGAGTGGGGGCTATTTTCACATCCTCAATGCTTATTTGGGGTACAACACTCACACCCACCCTAACCGGAGCGGTCTCTCTCTCTTTCCAGGGTTTTAACAGATTGACGTGATACAGTTGATAGGGTTTCCGTCTCCCTGGCTGATGTACCTTATAATTCACTTCCCCCACTTTTTCAACGATCTCGAAGGGACCGTGCCACCTGGCCAAGAATTTACTCTCCACGGTTGGGATCAATACTGCCACTCTATCCCCCACCTGGAACTGCCTGATTTTCGCGGAGCGGTTGTATACCCAACTCTGCGCTTCTTGGGCTGCCAGTAAGTGTTCCTTGACAAGGGGCATCACCTTGGCAATGCGTTCTTGCAGCTGGGAAACGTGTTCCACCACACTCTTGTGAGGATTGGACTCACTTTCCCAGGTTTCTTTGACCACGTCAAGCAACCCTCGAGGTCTGCGCCCATATACCAGTTCAAATGGTGAAAAACCTGTGGAGGCTTGAGGTACCTCCCGAACAGCAAACATCACTGCCGGCAATAAACAGTCCCAATCTTTTCCGTCCCTTTGAACCACTCTTTTTAACATCATTTTTAAAGTCTTATTAAACCATTCAACCAGGCCATCGGTCTGAGGGTGATAAACCGAGGTTCTCATCTGTTTAATCTGGAACAGTTTACATACATCAGCCATCACTTTAGACATAAACGGGGTTCCTTGATCCGTAAGGATTTCCCTAGGAAAATCCGTCCGAGTGAACATATTAAACAATTCTCGGGCGATAGCTTTGGACGTGGGTTTTCTTAACGGAAAAGCTTCCGGGTAGCGAGTGGCATAGTCGAGGATGACAAGGATATATTGGTGCCCCCTGGCAGACTTTACCAGTGGCCCTACTATATCCATGGCAATGCGCTCGAATGGCACCTCGATTATTGGCAAGGGCACCAAAGGGCTTTGAAAATGGGACACTGGCGCGGTTAACTGACAGGTGGGGCAAGAAGCGCAGTAATTCTTTACTTCGGCCTTTAACCCAGGCCAGTAAAACCTGTCAGTTATCCGCGCCTCCGTTTTCTCGGCACCCAGGTGACCTTCCAATACTTCATTGTGAGCCAAGTCTAGTACCATCCTCCGAAACTCCTGAGGCACTAGCAGCTGCTCAACAACCTCTTCTCTGACCTTTGCAACCCGATATAACACATCCCCATGAACTGAAAAATGAGGGAATCTCTCCTCTGCCCCAGGTTCCTGGGGAACTCCATTTACAACAGATACCTGTTGTCTCGCATGGGATAACGTTGGATCCCGCATCTGCGCAGTGATAAACAACCCTTTTGACACATCCAGGTCAGGGAGCATAGGGAGGGAAGATTCCTCATCATCCTCGCCCAACATAACTTGTAATGGGGAATCATCCCCCACCCCCCCCCCCCCCCCCCCTCAGTAACCTGCTCAGGGTCCCGACAAGGATGGTCAGTTCCAATTTCATCAATTTGCAACATTACATCATCATTTTGCAATAATACAGGATCATTTTGCAATACATTTTCTGCCACATTTGTATCCAGACTTGGTGCATCCAGTTCTTTGATAGGGGGAGGAGGGGCTAAGTTATTATCAGAGTCTTTAAATAACTTCCCTTTTACACTCTCCCACAGTACCCAAAACAGTGGAAAGTCTCGACCCAATATTACTTGACACATTAGGTTTCTTACCACTCCGACGTCGTGAGTAATTGTCCCACATTCCGTTCAAATCGACACTGGCACCACAGGATAAGTCTTTGTGTCTCCATGGATAAACACTACCTTAAGCGGCTTTAGCACAGTGTCAATAGTTCCAATCAGATCAGCGTGCACCATGGTTACCATACTGCCTGAGTCCAGCAAGGCTTTGGCAGGTACCTGGTTCACACTGACGGGACACACAAAACTCTCCTGGCACTCTGCCAGGCATACCTCCTGGGCAAAAAAGGACACTCTCCGTAGTACGTCACACTGCATGGGTTCCTCCTGCAGTGGACACTGGGCTCTGGTATGGCCCCAGGCAGAACATCTCCAACACTGGATCGCCCCTCCCTTCCGAGGTGTAGCCATAGCAGGTGGCAACCCCTGAGCGGCTTTTGGGAATACTTCCCTATTTCTGGTGATGCTGGTTGCGGGGTTCCATGAAGCACCCTTTCCGGAGTCCGGGAACCTTGCAACACAGGGTAAGTTGGGGCCCGCCTGGCCCTTTGGAGAGAGTAGATTTTCCACTACGTTATATCTCTCCACCAACTCCACCAGCTGCTCCGCTTTTTTGGGGTCTGCATGACTGACCCAGCGCTGTAGACCCACTGGCAAGGCACGCAGAAAACGATCCAGCACGAATCGCTCCACCATCTCAGGCCCGGTAAGTACCTCTGGTTGCAGCCACTTTGTCGCCAGTTGGATGAGGTCATACATCTGTGATCTGGCTGGATGATCCATCCGGTATTTCCAGCTGTACACCCTCTGTGCCCGGACCGCTGTTGTTACACCTAGTCGGGCCAGGATCTCTGCCTGTAGTCGATCATAGTCGAGGGCGTCTGCAGCGTTGAGATCGTAGTAGGCCTTCTGGGGTTCTCCCGTCAGAAACGGTGCAAGGATACCAGCCCATTTGTCTTTTGGCCATCCTTCCCGCTCTGCTGTCCTTTCGAACGTTTTCAGAAAGGCTTCCACATCATCTGTGGGGGTTAGTTTCTGCAGAAAGTGACTGGCTCTTACCATCGCCTGGTTGCTAGGGGCAGCTCCTGCTGTCTCTCTCCCCTGGGCCAGCTTCTGCACCGCCTCAAGCAGGATTTTGGCTTGCGCTTCTGAGGCCTCTCGCAGGGCTTCCGTGGCTTGCTGTTGAGTCATAATACTCGCCTGCTGAGACACCATACTCTGCTGTAGCTGCACAGTGGCTAAGGCCATTTGTTTCAGCACTTCCTCCATCATGCATACAAGGAGACTGGCCCTTTAACCACTTCACCACTGAGGGGTTTTACCCCCTGAGCACCAGAGCAATTTTCACCTTTCAGCGCTCCTTCCATTCATTCGTCTATAACTTTATTATTACTTATCGCAATGAAATGAACTATATCTTGTTTTTTTCGCCACCAATTAGGCTTTCTTTAGGTGGGACATTATGCCAAGAATTATTTTTTTCTAAATGTGTTTTAATGGGAAAATAGGAAAAATGTGGGGAAAAAAATAATTATTTTTCAGTTTTCGGCCATTATAGTTTTTAAATAATGCATGCTACTGTAATTAAAACCCATGAAACGTATTTGCCCTTTTGTCCCGGTTATAAAACCATTTAAATTATGTCCCTATCACAATGTTTGGCGCCAATATTTTATTTGGAAATAAAGGTGCATTTTTTTCAGTTTTGCGTCCATCCCTAATTACAAGCCCATAGTTTATAAAGTAACAGTGTTATACCCTCTTGACATAAATATTTAAAAAGTTCAGTCCCTAAGGTAACTATTTATGTATTTTTTTTAATTGTAAATTTTTTAATTTTTTTTAATTACAAAAAAAAAAAAATCGGGAGTGTGGGAGGTAATGAGTTAATTTTATGTGTAAAAGTCATTTATTTGTATGTGAAAAATGTGTAGGGTGTAGTTTACTATTTGGCCACAAGATGGCCACAGTAACTTTTTGTTTTAATGCGACCCCCAAGCTTCCTTCCGGAAGCTTGGAGGAAGAATAAGGAGGCTGGACACGTGAGTTTTTTCTCACAATGATCGCGCTGCCCATAGGAGAGCAGCTGATCATTGCGGGGCTTAGATCAACGAACGGGAATGGATTTTCCCGTTCATTGATCTCTGGGCGAGCGGGCGGCGGCGTGTTTACTAGCGGCGGGCGGCGTGTTTATGAGCGGGAGCGCGGGCAGCGTCGGGAACGCGGAAAGTACGTGTTTCTCCGTCCCTGGTTTTTAAAGGATGGAAAAAGGGGCGGAGAAATACGTACGCGCGGGGGTAAAGTGGTTAAATGTCACTTTTTAAACGGAACTTTTTCTTTTCCTGCAGTGCTGCGCTGCCCGCATCCGAGCACCAGTTGTGAAGTTTAGAGGGGGTCGCAGCCAGCACGCAGTACACAGATGTATAAAACAAAGTCCGTTTATTGTGCAGTAGAAATAAACAGCTTCAGTTCAGCAGTAATAAGTGGAAAATAACAGTTCAGCTTACTTCAGCTTGGTAAGATAAAGTCCAGCAGGTTCAAACAAAGTTCAGTTTTCATCAGGCCAACACCATACAAACAACAGAGCAGGGTATGGTTTGGCTTCCATCAAATACTCCAATATTCCTTGTCAGGAGATTTTCATAGCATACATGCTACTCCTTCAACACCTCACCACCCACTGCTTGTGAGGCTGCTTCTTAAAGAGTAACTGTCAGGCTGCAGAAGCTAATTTAAACCTCTATTCTCCTGTGTTAAACAGTTTAGAAGGAAGCCAGAAAAGCATTAGTGAAGATAAAAATCTCTCTTACCTTTGATGTGTGCTTATCAGAAAAGCTAATTAGACCCAAGAGGACGCAAGCCGCATACTATACTGCAAAGCATTCTGGGGCCCTCCCCTCGGCTGCTAATGAGACGTTACAGCAGCTTGTAATCAGTCCAGCGCGTAGCACTGATAAATCTCCGGGCAGAGTACACTGCAGGAGTCAGCTATTGTTCCTAGCCACATGGCTCATTAATATTCACTGCACACTGTGTTATTCAGTACGAGCTTATCTGTGATCAGGAAGCAGGCAGGACATGACGACACATTTGACAGAAAAACATGGAGCCTGCCATGAGCTGTCAGGAGCATCTATCTCTGCATATACTATATACAAATTCTGTGAAATCCAAACGTGGACAGTGAAATGCATATGTAATGTAAGTACAGCCAATATTTAGCTACTGATATATGTGTTTATTTTCTCTGAGACCTTATACCTAACAGCTCCTCTTTAAGCATAAATTTGCATCTCATCAATACCATAATGAGTGAGACTCAGCCCCACTGACAACCAGGTGTGTACCTAGGTGGGATGGGAAGGCCCGCCCTTCCTTCCCTCCCATCCCAGGAGTCCGGCCCTGACAAGAAAAAACCAAGCAGCAACTGCTTGCTGCTAAAATCCGGACTCCCTTCCTAGGACCACACGGGGTTTCAAAGTGACCACAGTCCAAATACCGGGGAAATATACCTCCCATCTATTACCCAGCCCCGATGGCCCCTACAATATATATATATATATAAATACATATATATATATATATATATATATATATATATATATATATATGCATATATATACATATATATATATATATATATATATATATATATATATTAGCATGTCTAATTTCTCCTCATTTCTTTATATTCGACAAAATTTGATCTCTCCCGTGTCACCTGACTGCCAAGGCAGGGATGGCGATAAGCTAATTTGAAGGCACAGGATGACAGAATATCCAATTACAGTTACCGATTTTTTTATGTAATAAAATCAACAAATTTGTGTTCCATTCTTTTATTTATATGCAGAATGTCTACCCGGCTTTTAATCAGACATATTTTGGTGAGTTATAACTGAAAAATTTAAGGCCTAAAATTTTTGAAATAAATGTACCGCTTTTGACTCATAATTCCGGACAGAAATGCCCCGCCAGGGAGGTTAATGCCTTTCTTGCCTGGTCTGCAAGTTTTGTTGGGCAGCCTTGTCTTTGCAGGTTTGTTGTGGAACCATGTGCTTTCCATTTTAAAATGATGGATTTTCTGGGGGATTTTCAATATTTGGATATTTTTGTTATAACGTAACCCTGACTTGTACTTAAAGCTAATGGGAACCGACCTAAAAAATAAAAAAGTCAGATACTTACCTAAGGAGAAGGAAGGCTCTGTCCTAATGAGACTTCCCTCTATTCTCCCGGTGCCCGGTCCCGCGCAGGATCCCACGTAGCAGTATTCGACCGTTTCGTTCAAATACTGTCACTTCTGCCACCGAAGAGAGGCAGAGAAGCACTCGGGCTCCCAAAGACGGGCCGCTGCATATTGCGCATGCGCGAGTGCCCTCTATGACGCACTCGCGCGTGCGCAGTATGGAGCCGCCGGTCTTCGGGAGCCAGAGTGCTCCCAAGGACTTCCGAAGTCCCCGCGGCGGCGGATCTGAATGGAGGATCCAACGGGCACCAGGAGAGGAGAGGATAGGCTCATTAGGACTCAGAGCCATCCCTTTCCTTAGGTGAGTATATGACTTTTTATTTTAGGTGGGGTTACATTAGCTTTAACAACTTTGTCACAGACTTGTTTGGCGAGCTGCTTGGTCTTCATGGTGTGATGCCTCTTGCTCAGTGGTTTTGATGCCTCTGGGGCTGATTGCACACAGGTAGACTTCATTTTACTAAATATGTTCCTTTTTAAGGTAATTGGTTGCACCAGGACTTTTGAGGGGCGTCATGGCAAAGGGGGTGAATACATATGCACATGCCAATTTTCAGGTTAATATTTTTTAATTCCTGTTTATAGATAAAATCTCATTTCACTTCACCGGCTTAGACTATTTTGTGCAGCTCTATCACATAAAATGAGATTAAGAAACATTAAAATTGCAGGTTGGAATGTAACAAAATAGGTAAAAAGCCAAGGGAAGTGAATCTTTTTGCAAGGCGCTGTAACTGATATCAATACCTCTACAAATAAAAATGTCTGTACTTTCTTGGAGATAGCAAGATATTGAAGGCGCCTCCTGATCCTCATTTCTTCACTCTCACAACTCCCTTGACATGCAGCAGTATTAAAGTGGACCCGTGAGGCACCACAATCATTTTAGCCTTGAAACAAGCAGTATGTGCTCTGCCAATGTTATGTTCCTCAGACATTTCGAAAACAAGCTTTAGTGCAGACTGAAGCGTCAGATGTAGATTTAGATGTCACAGGTACACAATTGTACTTGAGCAAGAATTTTAATGACCATGAGAAAACATATGTTGTAATTGAAAGAGTGTTTGGCTGTCAAATGGGCTCTAGAGAAGCTGTTTTTATTTGCTGGGTTGACACTCAGAAAGGAATTTGTTTTTTAACCCTTAGACTATAATAGGCATTTTTGTGCTTCCAAAGCCATATGCCACAAATGTTTAAAGGCATTTTAGTACAAAACTAGTTTTGCTTGCTGTGGACGTCTATAGGCATTTTTATTTGCCCATATTCCATTGCCATGGACGGCTTAGAGTCTGTACACACTGCGTTGTGATTTTAGATTTGAATGCGATTTTTCAGTCGCAAAGCCTTCATGAAAACAATGCAAATTGTGAGGCGCTGTACACAGTGGTGCAATGCGATTTTAGAAAATCGCAATTGCAGTGCCTGCATTGCTTTTCGAGCGTTTGTGTAGCGCAGTGTATGCGATTTTCATTGTGTTTTTTAGGTAAACAGATAGAAAAACAGTAAAAGATGGCCTCAGAAAATTCGTAATTGCATCCCAAACGCATAAAATTCACAAAAATTGTTTTGATTAAAAACATGATTTTTCAGTTTTCAGTGTGTATAGGCCCTTAACTGCTTTCAGACCGCGTTAGTTGAAATCTACATCCTGCAGGTGGATGCGCGACTGACAGGATGTAGATTTCAACTAGCCCGCCGCACGCTCCCACCGCTACAGCCTATCTCGACGCTCTTCACCCACTGCAGTTCACTTGCCCTGCCGTCTATATGATGGCAGAGCTCTGTGAGCCGGTCAGGAGCCACTTTCATTGGCTCCTGGCCACGGGATCACTGTGAGCCAATCACATTGGCTCACATTGATGGACAGGGTCAGTAGCCAATGAAAGTGGCACCTGACCGCTGCACAGAGCTCTGCCATCATAGCGATGGCAAAGAGAGTGGCCTGCGACGATGGGAGAAAGGCGTGACCGGCGAGAGCGGTGATTTGACGGGAGGCACCGTTTTGTGGTACTAGCAGTGTCTGGTCCTTAAAGAGACACTGAAGCGAAAAAAAATATATGATATAATGAATTTGTTGTGTACTATGAATAATTACTAGAAGATTAGCAGCAAAGAAAATATTCTCATATTTTTATTTTCAGGTATATAGTGTTTTTTCTAACATTGCATCATCCTCTAATATGTGCAGATTACACAACACTGCATTCAAAATGATTCTTTCAGAGCAGTCTGTGAACTAAAGACCTCTCCTCTGGCAGAGGAAAAGTAAAAAAAATAACTAACAGTTGAGATAATAAAAGTCAGAAAACAGCCCTCTCCACGACTTTGAAAGTCGTAGAGCTTAATGGCTTTTTTGTATAGAGATAACAACTGGAGTTTCTTAAAGAGAATCTGTATTGTTAAAA
The DNA here is from genome assembly GCF_040937935.1 of Hyperolius riggenbachi. Classification (NCBI taxonomy): domain Eukaryota; kingdom Metazoa; phylum Chordata; class Amphibia; order Anura; family Hyperoliidae; genus Hyperolius; species Hyperolius riggenbachi. The sequence goes on along the minus strand of NC_090647.1, from coordinate 263,893,724 downwards.
TCGCACAAAAGTAAACATACCAGTGTGTTAGGGAACATCTCCTATTACCCTCTGTCACAATTTCGCCGCTCCTCGCCGCATTAAAAGTAGTCAAAAACAGTTTTAAAAAGTTTGTTTATAAACAAACAAAATGGCCACCAAAACAGGAAGTAGATTGATGTACAATATGTCCACATATAGAAAATACATCCATACACAAGCAGGCTGTATACAGCTTTCCTTTTGAATCTCAAAAGATCATTTGTGTGTTTACCTTCTGTCCCCTTCTTCTCTCATGCACTGAACATTACAGGCTTCCTGCAGACAGCTCTGCTTGTGCCTGTGTTTGTAATTCCTCAGTATGTGTCAGCCAGCTACTTTCACAGCCTAAACAGAGGAGGATTTTTATCCAGCTCTCTTCTATCACTGATAAGATAGCAGAGAAGCTGCTGGCTTATGTAAATAAAACACACACTGGAGTGTGCATAGAGGAACAGACCAGCACCGAAGAGTTGGCAGCCTTCCAGACACAGGCCGACAAGTCTGACAGGGGAAAGATACATTGATTTATTACAGAGACCGTGATAGTAAAAAGTGCTGCAGTGAGCCAGAACACATTAGAATAGGTTTAGGAACTTATAGGATGGTAGAAAAAACTTTGTAATTTTTGTTACAGAGTCACTTTAAGTCTTCCTGTACTGGAAACAATTAGACTGATGTATCTGATCTTAATGTTTTATTTCTTAGCTGTGCTACACATACAAATCATAATTTTTTTTTTCGCTTCAGTGTCTCTTTAAGGGGTCAGAGAGTGCTGGTATGCAAGTTAATGCAAATCATACTGCAAATCTATCTAATTGATCTTGAAAATGGATCAAACGATTTCACTGCAAGATTTCATAAGTCTATTTATACTTTAGATTTTCATAATAATTAGAATGATGTATCATAATTAGCATGATTCTTAATCATCTCAAATTTATTTGCACCTCAGAGAGACTCCCTAATGACTAAGCTGGACTTTGATATATGTAGATTTGAGCAATTATTAATTTTTATTTATATAGGGACAACCTCTTCCGTAGCGCTGTACATAGTACAAAACAAACAGTGGGGAACGTATATACTGTACATTAGAGGTTCAAAACTCTGTATTTGTATTTTTATTGCTGGATGTCCTGACTGTACAGACATTGTTTATATATGGTTTGAGACATCACCTATACTGTTGTATGTTCATATGATAAATTACCTCAGAATAAGAAACCCTAGGAAGAGGTCCCTGCCCTTGCAAACTTACAATCTAGAGCAGGGGTGCCCAATAGGTCGATCGTGACCGACTGCTGGGTAGATTGTGACCGCCTGGCTTGCTGCCGGCCAATCAGGGTAGGGATAGGGAGGGGAGATGCATGACTGAAGGTGAGAGGCCCTATCGCCTTCAGCCACACATCTCTTTTTCCCATCCCTTCTCTTATTGTCCGCAAGCAGTTCCGGGAGCAGAATTTGATGGGAGGCGGCCAAACGAGCACCGCTCTCTCATCCCTTGGCTCGCTCACACTGCATGGCAGAGGAGCCGCAGGTGAAAGAGGGGAGACTGAGACAAGCAGCAGACACCACCACTAGAGCTGGAGGGAGGCAAGTTATTTCTATACTGGGCGCCTATACTTAGCTACCTATACTGGGCACCTTATACTTAGCTGCCTGTACTGTTAGATCTCTTGGTCGCGGCATATTTCAATGTAGCTTGTGAGCTTAAAAGGTGTGGGCACCCCTGATGTAGAGGGTAGTGGGTTGGAGACATTAAAGAAGGAAACTTGGGTTAGCGGATGAGGCAGTAAACCTCCAATGCTACCTATAGCAAATTATAGGCTTGTCTGAACAGGTGTGTTTTGAGAGTACGTATGAAGGTTTCCTGGCTGGGATTATGATGAACTGGCTGTGGGCGAGTGTTCTAAAGGAGAGGTGATGCTCATGAGAAGTCCTGGATGCAGGAGTGAGAGGCGGTAACTAAGCTAGAGGACAAGAGTCTCTTGGCACTGGTGTCTAGCTGTAAAAAAAAAACAAAAAAAACATTGGCAGTCTAAGGGTTAGGAAATGTCTGATGCTGAAACCAGGACAATTAACATAAAAGTGGGTATCCTGAATAATTTACTACATTCTACTTTATGACATTATGGTTAGTCTTTAAGCCTAGTGACTAATCAGGCCCCTGGAGGAAGCCCAGGTAAGTCCAGATTTGTTTTCTTCATCAGTCTTCAGGGTCCCTTAAAATCTTTGTTTTACTCAAAACAGTATCCCACACAACCCTCTCTTCCACTGTGATGCAAGCATGTATCCAGATGGCTTCACAATGCCATGCACGGCTGGGGATTTTGGGGCATGCTGCAGAAATCTGCAGAGTGCCATCTAGAATCGCACCACAGTACGATTCGGACGCAAACAATTGAAAGCATAGGTGGCATTTCCCCACCCCACTCGCCTGCAGGGAAATGCTGCTGATTCCGCACAGATTCGGGCTGCAGTTGGCCCTAGTGAAATCGAGCACTAAATATTTAACATGCATCACTCAGACAAATTAAAAACAAAAGCACTTTTCCTGGCAGCAGCAAAAAGCAGATAAACCTTTAAAAGAGATATGCCATCTTATGATAGCCAGGGACAGGTAATTACAGCGTCAATCCCTGATAAATAGTGCAAGACATAGTGTCTATTGCATACTGTGCACAGTGCTTTTAAAAAGGTAATTATATCCCAAAATAAAAAAAATAGAGCCCCCCAAATCTATGTAACCCCATTTTTCTAAAAACAGGTCCCTATATGTCCTCCAATTATTTTTTATTACTTTTTACCTGGGCAGGGTGCCTTTGCCTAACTGCAGGAATTTTGCAGTGCCAGTAGGATTGTGGAATGTTGTTTTTGGCTTATCTTATGAAGTAAATAACATAAAGCTTCCTGTTTCAGATGAAAATACTCGTTAGACTTACCGGTAGACGGTATTTCTACGAGGCCTCCAGGATGGCCCTTAGTTGAGAGAACCCCGGCCCCTCCCTGCAAAAGAAACACAGGCTTAGCATTTAATTAAGGAGGTATAAAGGTCAGGTGTTCTCCTCCCATCACCAGTTTTTACAGAGAATAACCTCGTGATCCCTTCCCATTTCCACACCGTGAAAAGTATTTTTTTTTTTTTTTAACCACCACGTGAGATAGGGAGGGAAGTATGAGGGCCATCCTGGAGGCCTCGTAGAAATACCGTCTACCGGTAAGTCTAACGAGTATTTTATCCCTACGTCCTCCAGGATGGCCCTTAGTTGAGAGACAACCGAGAAATCGTACCTTATACTTACAGTGTCTGTAAGACCTTTCTCCCGAAAGACATATCTTGATTCGACAGAAGGTCTATTCTGTAGTGTCTGATGAAAGTCGTTGGGGTAGACCATGTTGCTGTTTTACAGATCTGATCTACTGACGCTCCGGCTCTTTCAGCCCATGAGGTGGAGACTGACCTTGTGGAATGCGCTGAAAGTTGACTGGGCGCTGGTTTGTTCGCCATGACATAAGCTTGGTATATTGTTTGTCTTATCCATCTAGAAATAGTATTTTTACTTGCTAGACGCCCCTTTTTTTGACCCATAAACATAATTAAGATTATTGTCCCTTCTCCATTCCTTCGTCCTGTCTAAGTAAGTAAGAATTGCTCTTCTTACATCCAACGTATGCAATGAGCTCTCTTTCTCATTCTTTGGTTTATTACAAAAGGATGGAATTACTATATCCGGTTTCCTATGAAAGCTTGAGTTCATCTTCGGCATGTAAGTTGGATTGGGTCTAAATATAATTTTGTCATCTAAAATTGTCATGTAGGGATCCTTCATAGTTATAGATTGTAGGTCGCTAACTCTCCTGGCTGAGGTAATTGCTAGAAGGAAAGCTACCTTGAGAGTCAAATATTTGTCAGAGGCTTGCTCTAAGGGTTCAAAGGGGGGCTTTATCAACTGCTGTAAGACTAACGAAAGGTCCCAGGGAGGAAAGGTTTGTAGTTTAACCGGTCTGTTTTTTGATATTGACTTAATAAAGGAAATGACATACCGGTTTTTCGCCAGTCTCCTGTCTAGGAAGACCGATAGTGCTGCAATTTGTACTTTAATTGTACTTACTGACAAACCCATATCTATCCCATCCTGTAAGAAATCCAAAATTAGGGGCAAACTGTTTTCTTTAGTGTTCAGTCCCTTTCTAGCTTTCCACCCGTCGAAAGTCCTCCAGACCCTCAGGTATATCTTTCTTGTTACTTCCTTCCTTTCAGATAGTAAGGTCGTGATAACCCTTTCTGAGAATCCTTGATTTTTTAACAGCTGCCTCTGAGGATCCAGGCTGTTAGCCTCAGTCTAAGTGGGGATGATACTGATTGTTCTGGGATAGTAGGTCCTGTCTCCTGGGAAGAGTCCAGGAATCCTGTAGTGCTAGCGATTTGACCAGTGGGAACCACGCTCTTTTTGGCCACCAGGGAGTGATAAGAATGACCATAGCCTTTTCCTGCATGATCTTTCCTACTACTCTGGAAAGCAGTTTGAACGGTGGGAACGCATACAGTAGGCCCTCGCCCCATGTCACGGTTAGAGCGTCCTGACTTTCTTGTGAAGAGGAAGCTGTGAGGGAATAATAATTTGGGAGCTTTGTGTTGACTGGTGATGCAAAAAGATCCTTGGTTGGCAGTCCCCACTTTCTCACTATCTGCTGAAAAACTTGAGGACAGAGTTCCCATTCTGACTCCTGTAGAAAATTTCTGCTCAGGCTGTCTGCTAACCAGTTTTGGGTGCCTTTTATGTAAGTTGCTGCAAGAGACTTTACATGCCGTTCCCCCCACTTCGATATTTCTAGCGAAAGGGTCAGGAGCTCTTGTATTTTTGTCCCCCCTTGCTTGTTTATATAACTTACAGCCACTAAATTGTCTGAGAGGACCAATAGTCTGAGAGTCTTGGTCCTTCAAATGTATTTCGAAAGTTTCCAACGCTTTTTTGATCGCCAGGAGCTCTTTGAAGTTGGAGGACCTTAATTTCTGATCTGTACCCCAACTTCCCTGAACCTGCATACCCTGACAGTGGGCACCCCATCCCCAAGCGCTGGCGTCCGTTGTGACTCGCCTGGTTGGATTCTGAACCCATTGTCGTCCCTTTGTGAGGTTTTCTGACTGCAACCACCAATCTAGGGACTTTCTTGTAAGGGTGTCTAGTACTCTCTTCTGGTTGAGGGATCTGTGATCCTTGTTCCAGTTTGTCAGAAACCACTGTTGCAGCCCTCTTGAGTGAGCCTGGGCCCATGGCCGGATTTGTGGGCAGGCCACAAAAGCCCAGGCCTAGGGCGGAAGATTGGCTGGGGCGCCGTTACAGCTGGCAGATCAGCTGTTTCAATTATATGTCTATGTAGCGCTTGTGTCCTAGTAGTGCACCGCCCCTGCCCGCATGTCTGTTGGCATAAGAGATATACTTCCCCTGGCTTCCTGCTGTTCCCCTAGCCGCTCCGTCCCGCTTGTCTGCCCGCCGGTCCGCACAAAAGTTAGATCTCTGTCCTAGTAGTGCACCGCTCCTGCCCGCATGTCAGTCGGCATGAAATATATACCTCCCCTGGCCGCTTCGTCCCGCTTGTCTGCCCGCCGGTCCGCACAAAAGATAGATCTCTCCCTCCTCCTCCACAAAGTTCCCCGCTTGCTGCGCTGCCAGTGTGGGCACAGATAGCAGCAGATCATCAGCATCGCTTCTCTGAGCAATTGCCTAGTGACGCGCCCTACACAGGAAGTGACATCACTTTTCACTTACTGTATTTGAAATTACACGGCGCGTCACTAGGCAATTGCTCAGAGAAGCGACGCTGATGATCTGCTGCTATCTGTGCCCACACTGGCAGCGCAGCAAGCGGGGAACTTTGTGGAGGAGGAGGGAGAGATCTATCTTTTGTGCGGACCGGCGGGCAGACAAGCGGGACGAAGCGGCCAGGGGAGGTATATATTTCATGCCGACGGACATGCGGGCAGCAGCGGTGCACTACTAGGACAGAGATCTAACTTTTGTGCGGACCGGCGGGCAGACAAGCGGGACGGAGCGGCTAGGGGAACAGCAGGAAGCCAGGGGAAGTATATCCGTTATACCAACAGACATGCGGGCAGGGGCGGTGCACTACTAGGACAGAAGCAAGTCAGAGGAACTTTGTGGAGAGCAGCAGATAAGTCACTGCTCAGGAGGTACTTAAACAAATTCAGCTGTCTTTACCTGAATGATACATATTTTAGCTGTTTACAGTTATCCTGAAGTTGATGGTTATACATATAATCAATGGTTATTCATACTGTATCACAGCTAGAATGATTGATTAGAATACTTTGTATAAAACTGCTAGACAAGGTGAAAATGTAATGCCTGTGGGTCCCGATTCCTCACAAACACCACCTGCCATTGTGCGGAATGCAATGTGACATGTTGGAAAACTAATTTGATTGCCAGGATTCTCTGTATTAAGCTGTTTGGGGTTTACATTTTTCACTCTTCAATCTAAATGTATTTTCACCCTGTGGTCAGCTGCCTGCTTATGGCTAGTGTAATACAAGATCTGTATCAGTGTCAAGCTCTTGCCCCAAGAGAATGTAAAAGGCCATGGTGTCATAAATGAACATGATACTGTATGCATCACCTTAAAGTAATTCAAATCGCCAGAACTAAAGCTGGTTCTTTCAAATGTGATGAAGACTATGGAGTGATGTTTATTTTAATGGCGCAAATATTAGCAAAATCTGGTGTGTGTGCATGCGTCAGGGGGCGGCTGGTGATAGTGGGCCTTGGGCGGTAAAAAGTACAAATCCGGCCCTGCCTGGGCCCACTGGACCGCGGGGAAACAGGACGTCATTGACCCCACCAACGATAGCACTTGCCTCAGTGTGACCGTTTGTAGGGACAGAAGACTGTGAACCTTCCCGGTAATCTTTTCGACCTTTTCCTCTGGTAAAATTATTTTTTGCGATACTGAGTCCAATATGTATCCTAGGAATACTTTTAACTGGGCTGGTACTAAATCCGATTTGTCGTAATTTATTATCCAGCCCAGGAATTTTAGGGTTTGGATGCAGAGCTCTAGATCCCTCTCTAGTTCTTCTGCCGTTTGCCCCATCACTAGAAAATCGTCTAGATAGGGTATCATTCTTACATTTTTTAAGTGAAGGTAAGCCGTGACTTCCGCCGAGGCCTAAAGGAAGTGCGCGAAACTGGTAATGGCAAATAGTGTTCCCTACCTTTAACGCAAACCTGAGATACCTCTGGTGTTCCAGCAGAATTGGAACATGCAGGTAAGCATCCTGGAGGTCTAGGGTGCACATAAAAACTTCTGGAGTTAGTATACTCCTCACCGAGTAAATGCTTTCCATCTTGAATTTTTTCTCGCGAAGGAAAGCATTTAACTCTCTCAGGTTGATAATCATACGATACTTTCCCGACGGTTTCTGAACGACAAAGACGTGGGAATAAAAACCTTTTCCCCTTTGGTCTGGGGGTACCGGCGAAATCACCTCCTGATTCATGAGGGAAGTCACGGCTTCCTTCAAGGCTGTTGCCTTTACTAGATCCTTTGGAAGGCTGGTAATATATTGTCTTGGGGGGGGGGGGGGGGATTTCCCTGAATTCCAGCCTGTAACCTCTTTCTATAATACTTAAAATAAATTGATTTTGGGAAACTGTACCCCACTGCTCTCTGAAGTACAGAAGCCTTCCCCCCACCTTTATATTGTCACTTAGTATCCTTGGTCCCCAAGCTTGGAGGCCTCTGGGATGTGGAAGCCCCTCTTCCTCTGCCTCGGGAGTAGGCCCAGCTCCTTCTAGGTTCTGGGGCTTTACCTCTAGATATAGTTGCCCCTCTCCCCCGAAAGTATTTCCTTAGCTGTCCTTTTCTTCTTTTATCGGGAAACCTTTTCCTTTTATCTGTTGAGCGAGTAAGGACCTCCTCTAGGTCCTTACCAAACAACAGCGAGCCCTGAAACTTCATCGCACATAAACGAGTCTTTGAAACGACATCTCCTTACCACGTTTTTAGCCAGGTGGCTCTCCTGATCGAATTCACCAGAGCTAAGGCCTTAGCCGCTGCCTTCAGACTCTCAACCAGAGCATCAGCGAGGAAGGCCAGAGCCCTAGCGATGACCGGGAGGGACTCAATTATCTCCAGATGGGGAGTACCGGAAACTAGATGATTTTGAAGCTCATCTATCCACGTAATTAGATTCCTGGACACACATGCAGAAGATATGGTGGGCTTACATAAGAACGCAACTGCGTCCCATGCGCGTTTTGATAGGACCTCTACTTTTTTATCCATCGGGTCTTTAAGAACCCCTGTATCCTCAAAGGATAAGTCTGCGTCCTTTGAGTATTGTGAGAGGCTAGCATCAAGTTTAGGGCATTTTGACCATTTTTGAATTTCATCCTCATTAAAAGGGAACCTCCTTTTAAAGGACTTAGCTAATCTCCTTTCGGGCATTTCCCACTGATCGTCCATAAGGGCCCTTTTCCACCAGCGCGTTTGCGCTGGCTGAATCGCAAAGTCGCAAACGGCTAGCGATTTTACAATCGCTACGGTTTGCTTTTTAACATAGGAATCGCGGTAGGTCATTTCCACTACCGCGATTCGTTTTTTACGCGAACGCGCGGCGGAGCGATATTTGCCGCGATTTTGCTATGCAGTGCATAGCATAGCAAAATCGCGGCCGCAAAACGTCGGGGAATCGCCGGTTTTGCGATTCAGCAATCGCTAGCGTTCAGCGTGAACGCTAGCGACTGCAGGTGGAAAAGGGCCCTAATAGAGTCAAGGGCCTTGTGAATAGGGAAGACCCTACCTGTCGGTACTTGTAGTCCTTTATATATTGTGTCCTGAACCGAGGTCTCCTGAGTCGTCATAGGGATCTGTTCAGAATCATAGATCGTTTTAAGTAGTTCAGGGGTTTCTTCTGCACTAAATAGGTACTTAGAAACCCTGTTTAATACAGGCCCCTCTCCTGACTGTTCCCCTGAGAGGTCGTCTTCCCTGTCCTCTGTCTCCTCTATTGAGGATTCAAATTGTTCTTGGTCCTGTACGGACCCAGATCTTACAGTGGAATGAGCAGTCTGGGGAGTTTGTGATCTTTCTGACATCACCGCTCTGAGTGCCTGGAATGTGGACTGCATCTCAGCAGTAAAGGATGTCAGAAATTGTTTGACCACTTTGGACGATTCTTGTTCTGTAGAATCGTCCAAGCATTTTTGGCAAAGCGATTTCAACCAAGTGTCAGGCAATTTGGCATTGCAGGTATTACATCTTTTTGACTTGTTTTTATGTTTAAGGGATGTAGTCTTTGCGGACTCTTTAGCCTGGTGGATAAAGGGAAAAACAGAAAAAAAACCTGTATCACTAACCATTCTACCAATAAATGCTAGGATTTAAACAAACAAAACCTCCTGCATTACTATACCTGTCCTGCAGATACTTGGTTTGCCACTTCAGCCTTTTTTGGCTCCATTGCAGCAGTATTAGGTTGCTCCATGCTGCTTGAAAGCCAGCTTCCCACTGACTCAGGCTCCTTAAAGGATACCACAACTGAAATGTGACATAATGAGATAGACATGTGTATGTACAGTGCCTAGCACACAGATAACTATGCTGTGTTCCTTTTTTTCTTTCTCTGCCTGAAAGAGTTAAATATAAGGTATTCAAGTGGCTGACTCAGTCCTGACTCAAACAGGAAGTGACTACAGTGTGACCCTCACTGATAAGAAATTCCAACTATTAAACACTTTCCTAGCAGAAAATGGCTTCTGAGAGCAAGAAAGAGGTAAAAAAGGGGGAATGTAAGGCTTGGTGGTGTATTCTCCACAGTCAGCATGCAACGCATGAGCTGGCGTGGAGGAGGTACACACACTAGCACCAGGAAACAGGCTATCCCTAGTATAGTGGAGGGGAGGACTGACTCCAATAGGAGATTGTGGCGCACAGAGCCGGTGCAGATCTGACAGCCACAAACAATGCTTTCGTTATAACGTCTCAGCGCAAAGTAGCGCTGAGTGCACAAACCAGAACTGAGGAGATCAGGACAGGTAGACAGAATGAACGCTTGCTAGCTAGCGGCTACTTAGCGACAGCAAGCGTCCAAAACCAGACAGACTGGAATGAGGCAGCCAATGCGCTGCGGCGATGGCGTGCCTCACAAAGACAGGACAGGACAGTCAGGAAACAGCAGGATCAAGATAGATGAACGTAACACAGATAAATATACAATAAGTATGTATTCCTAGCGTATTACAATTACAGCTATCAATGAAACTATTTGTAACGTCTGACTAACATATGTATATATCGGCAATGAACCGATATATGACATAAGCAGGAACGCTGACTAGGACTGGAGTAATACAGGGAACAGGACTCAGAAGGATTCGCTATCTCTTCGCAGAGATGAACGCAATCCACAAACAGTAACAGAACAGGATTCAGAAGGATTCGTTATCTCTTCGCAGAGATGAACGCAATCCACAAACAGGACCAGGAACAGGATAACTAGCTCAGCACGGGTGCTCACGGTACGCGCAAACTACCAAAACGTGCTGGAAAACTGACTAACTGAACACAGGAAATAAACAGTTCGTGTACGTATATATCAGCGACACTGATGTATCAACGTAACACGAATACAAGGAAAATAATAAACGTGCTGGTATGCATATATATTGGCAATGAACCAATATATGATGCAAAACCAGCAAAGTATCTTTAGAACAAGAAACACGATCGGGGGCTGAAGCGACAGCAAGACGGGCTTAAACTGAAGCTATGAAAACCCAAGGAAACCCTGCAGGAAGCAGATCTTTATACTGAGGTCATCCAATGGGAGCAGACATGCAGATTCCCACACAGGTGAATGATAATCAGTCACAAGCTGACAGCAGGGAAAGACAGACAAAGCTATGCAGCTTGCATGGAAATAGATCAGAACTGCCTGAGCTGCAGCACTACTACTTCCAGCAACAGCTGCTGCAGCAGCGATCATCACAGTACCCCCGCCCTTAAAAGCGGATTCCAGACGCTTTTCAAAACTGAAATTCCCAACAAAACAGTCCGACTGATAATTCATGATGACCGGGACAGCCCGGCAAGACCGAATTCCAGAATCAGTCCCCACAAGACTGGACCCATCAGAACCAGAACCTACAGAACCATGCCCATCAGTACTACAAGCCCCAATGTGACACCCATCAGAACCATGATTTCCAGAAGAAAGCCCTCCGAAATTCCCTGAGCGATACCCACCGCCTTCCAGGAACCGTTCAGAAACGCCAAAGCCTTTGCAATGCCCACCGGTACTGTCTTTACCAACACAAAACCCACTGTTGAACCAGTCCAAGGCACCAGGACAAGTTTTCTCAGAGACCTCCCAGAACACCTTGAAGCTCCAAAGAGATCCCCATAGGTCAGAATGCCCCTTAGGCTCACATGGAGAACTATCAAGAACCCCTATGGAACCTAGGGCAATTCCCGAGTCAGGGCCACAAGGACAAACATCAATATCAGGGCTTTCAGGGACCAGAACCATCTCTGGGCATGCAGGCAGACTGGCAACATCAGAACGTGTTCCCACTAAGGAAGCATCAGAGCACGCTAACACCTTAGACACACTTGGGCATTCTGGCACACAAAGAACATCTGGGCACACCGGCACAAGAGAAACCTCTGGGCATGTCAAGGAACTGTGAGCCTCAGGGTCAGCCAAGACAGGACCAAAACCAGGACTGGCCAAAAAAAAATCATCATGACTAAACTTCGCAACTACTGGACTTTTACACGAGAATGCTGGATCAGACTTAGATGTCGCTGATTCCAGCAAAGTCAGTAACAAATCAGATTCAGGGGCACTAACAAGACAGGACAAATCTTCTGATGTATGCACTGAACCAGATAGGGACTCCACAACTACCTCTGGACTGGACAGAGACTCATTTAATACACTGGATTGGAGCTCATGAGGCGCTGCAGAACAAGTCAGTATTGCAGCAGCCCCCACTGGACTAGGCAAAACTGAGGAATTCCCTGGACAGGAAGGGGACTCTGGAACCTCTGCCACAGCGGCCAGAGAACCAGAATCTTTCAGGATACAGGGCTGGGTTTCAGGAACACTCATCAGACCGGACTGAAATTCTGAGATTTCTATTATTTTGACCAGAGAATCAGAATTATCCATGTTACAGGGCAAGACTTCTGAAACATTCAGAGGACAGGGCTGGAGTTCCTCGGCTGTTACAACACTGGAGAGGGACTCAACAACATTGGTTAAATCAGACTGTGTACAGGGCAAGGTATCTAACACAATTGCTGACGAGGACAATATTTCAATGGCTTCTGCTTTGCTGGGCAGAAATTCACCAAGTTTTATTAGAGCAGACTGTAATTCCAAAACAGCTGCTAGACAAGTGAATATTACTGCAACACCAACTGAGGTAAGCAGTGCCTCAGACTCCTCTGCTAGAGGGTTTGAAATATCCAAAGTACTGGGTGAAGCATAAGACTCTGCGACCACAGCTTCACTGGACAGGATCACTGAACAGTCCATATTGCAGGGCAAAACCATGGAAGCACCTGCTGGACAGCATAATGATTCTGTGACCTGAGTTTCATTGGAGAGATCTACTGCACAATTCATGGTACAGGGCAAATTTATTGGAACATTTTCTGAACAAGGTAATAATTCTGCAATTTCAGGTTCACAGAGCAGATGCTCTGAGCTATTCACGAAACTAGAGCGAGGTGTAGAAACAGGAAAATCAAGACACAATGTTTGCGCATCTGAATCACCATTCAATTGGAAAATTGGAAAATTCAGATGCTGGGGTTCTGAGGTTTCTGGACAGGATTGCTGGGACTCGGAAACTGATGTAGTGCATCTATTGGCATCTGCTGGATCAGACAGGAGTTGAACTTTATTAACACGGGTAATTTCTGCAGAAGTGTTTGCAGAGACAGGCAAGATTTTTCTGGTGTCTGTTTCACTGAACAAAGACTCATGAGTACTGGCTAGGCTGGACTCAGAAGTCAGCAGGACCTCTGGATTCTCTGCTGAGAAATTTGTGCAGGGCAAAGTTAAGAAAGTATCAGTGGCTTCTGTTTTACTGGGAAGTAACACTGAGTTATCCATGGTACAGGGTGGAGTTACAGGAACATTCACAAGACATGGCAGGGACTCAGTAACTGGAGAAGTGGGACAGTCTCCAATTGACAGTGTGTCTTCCCTGGTATCAACTGATTGAATCGCATAAAAATCATCCAAAATCATTTTCCACACATCGATCAATGGAGCCACAAAGTCATACCCACACACACCAGTTTTTATTAGGTTATAGGCAGACTTAATGCATGCATTCAATACTAATTCACTTTTTGCACTGTAAAATTGACAAAATGAACTTGAATCATTCTTCCATTCATTGACCAGTGCTTCCATCTCTCCTTTCTCAAATGGAGGATTCCAAGCATACTTAACAGGCAGATCACAGTTTGCAGATATGATTGTGGCAGGGACATATATTGGGTTAATTAGCAGGTGATTGGCAGATTCCTTATTCTTAAGAATCTCTAATACCTGTAGCAAGTGTTGAACTGTAGTGTATGCAAACTGTCCTTGCTTCACAAATAAGTTGATTTGTTCAATACTCTGTAATATCTCCTCATAATCATACTCAGATAATTCTTTTAAACAAAAATCTTTATTTTCCCTAGCCAGTGATGAAAGTTCATTAATAGTTTCATAAGTCCATTTAACTCCCCTGAAAGACAATTGCATTTCATTATCTGTTAATGGCAGAATCTCATTATAGGTCTCAGTCGCTAAGGATAACGACTCTGCAGATCGGACACGTTTCTTAGAACGTTTGCGTTTTGCCTTAGACCCTGCTGTTTTCCCTGCTGTTTTTGGTGATTTATTCAAGGCTGCAGGAAAATTATCAGGAACACTCTCTGCTTGCTGATCATTTTTGCAAACAATTGAAGGAGCAGCTGATTGGCCTGCTGCCAGGAGTTCATTTAGAGGAAAAGGCAATGGATCTATGCGCAACCAGTTATGGATCACAAACGCTCGAAATTCCAGCGGTCTCTCATTCAAATCGGAATGATTGAGAACATCACATGCCCACTGAAGCAATTGCCCTTTAAACAAAATATAAACTAGCTGGAGTGCCCAGGTTGAAACAGGAGTCGCTTGGAGATCGGGATTGGCCAGGAACCTGGCACATTCAGAGAAAAACTCATTTTCTGTTTCAGGGTTAAGTTCTTCAAATTTCTTAAAGGAACAGGAACCATAATTAACTGTGTCATACTTTCTGGGAATCCCCCCCACAATGGGGATTGGTAATGGGGTTTTCATAATGTAAGGCTTGGTGGTGTATTCTCCACAGTCAGCATGCAACGCATGAGCTGACGTGGAGGAGGTACACACACTAGCACAAAGAAACAGGCTATCCCTAGTATAGTGGAGGGGAGGACTGACTCCAATAGGAGATTGTGGCGCACAGAGCCGGTGCAGATCTGACAGCCACAAACAATGCTTTCGTTATAACGTCTCAGCGCAAAGTAGCGCTGAGCGCATAAACCAGAACTGAGGAGATCAGGACAGGTAGACAGAATGAACGCTTGCTAGCTAGCGGCTACTTAGCGACAGCAAGCGTCCAAAACCAGACAGACTGGAATGAGGCAGCCAATGCGCTGCGGCGATGGCGTGCCTCACAAAGACAGGACAGGACAGTCAGGAAACAGCAGGATCAAGATAGATGAACGTAACACAGATAAATATACAATAAGTATGTATTCCTAGCGTATTACAATTACAGCTATCAATGAAACTATTTGTAACGTCTGACTAACATATGTATATATCGGCAATGAACCGATATATGACATAAGCAGGAACGCTGACTAGGACTGGAGTAATACAGGGAACAGGACTCAGAAGGATTCGCTATCTCTTCGCAGAGATGAACGCAATCCACAAACAGTAACAGAACAGGATTCAGAAGGATTCGTTATCTCTTCGCAGAGATGAACGCAATCCACAAACAGGACCAGGAACAGGATAACTAGCTCAGCACGGGTGCTCACGGTACGCGCAAACTACCAAAACGTGCTGGAAAACTGACTAACTGAACACAGGAAATAAACAGTTCGTGTACGCATATATCAGCGACACTGATGTATCAACGTAACACGAATACAAGGAAAATAATAAACGTGCTGGTATGCATATATATTGGCAATGAACCAATATATGATGCAAAACCAGCAAAGTATCTTTAGAACAAGAAACACGATCGGGGGCTGAAGCGACAGCAAGACGGGCTTAAACTGAAGCTATGAAAACCCAAGGAAACCCTGCAGGAAGCAGATCTTTATACTGAGGTCATCCAATGGGAGCAGACATGCAGATTCCCACACAGGTGAATGATAATCAGTCACAAGCTGACAGCAGGGAAAGACAGACAAAGCTATGCAGCTTGCATGGAAATAGATCAGAACTGCCTGAGCTGCAGCACTACTACTTCCAGCAACAGCTGCTGCAGCAGCGATCATCACAGGGAATTTCTTATCAGTGAGGGTCACACTGTAGTCACTTCCTGTCTGAGTCAGGACTGAGTCAGCCACTTACATACCTGATATTTACTCTTTCAGGCAGAGAAAGAAAAAAAGGAACACAGCATAGTTATCTGTGTGCTAGGCACTGTACATACACATGTCTATCTCATTATGTCACATTTCAGTTGTGGTATCCTTTAAGAGGAGTCTGATGGCTCCACCCCCTCTCAGGGGACCTTTAGCGCCATTTTCCATTCTGGCAGACAGAGCATCTTAGCCCTGCTGCCGTTGCGGAGGTGGATTGCGGGCCAACCCTAGTGCCCCCTCCGGCGCCGCCATTTCGCTGATTTCACCCCACCCTGGTCTGCGCTCTACTATTCTCGCAGACCCAGGGAATTACAGCGGGGAAGCTTTTCCCCTACCCTTTCCGAAAGCGGAAGTGCGTCAGAAAAGGGGCATGGCTACCGCGAGGCGCCAGACGCCGACCAAGCTTCCGACCTCGCCGCACAGCCTGTGGCCCCACTTCAGCCCGCTACAGCCCACCGACAGCTGAAAGGACGTTTATCCTCCCTGCGCAGCAGCTCTCTGCTTGGCTCCCGCGAGAGGTCTCCAGCCGAGTCCAGCCGCCCAGAAACCTACAGACCAGGTAGGGACACAGCAATCCTCACCACCCTAGTCCGTCTGTGGGCAACACCATGCCCACAGCACCCGCAGGGTCGCGTGGTCGGCAGAGTAGGGATGGAACATAGAGGCCACAACGTCTTCCTCACATGGCCCCTAGTCCCTGGAAGCCCATGATTCCTTGCAACGAGGAAACACAGTGAAAACTGGTGATGGGAGAACACCTGACCTTTATACCTCCTTAATTAAATCAAATGCTAAGCCTGTGTTTCTTTTGCAGGGAGGGGCCGGGGTTCTCTCAACTAAGGGCCATCCTGGAAGACGTGGGGATAAATAAGGACACTATTACCAGAAGGCAATTTAACCCCCCCCCTCCATATGACCAGAAGACAATTTAACCCCTCCCCCTTCCCTTTAAAGAGTTTACACCGTGATGTAAGTCTGCTGTCTAGGTGATGTACGCTGTGGGAGCGACAGTAAGCTTTGGCAGTAAGGAGAGAAAATGAACATTGAGCTGGGTTGAAAAAAAAGAAAAGGGCAGAGGGGATGTTACTTTAAGCATCACAGAGAAACAGTAAAAATTGAAGCCAGCAGAAATATTTCAGTTTTTTCATTTCATCAGTCTTCTTTTCCTTGCACTCCCATTTTAAGATCCACATCAAAATGTTATGTTCTCCCTGAGACAGACAGGAGCTCAGGTGAGGAAAGATCAGGTTGGCAAAAAGGCTGATTATCTCAGCCATCTTAGACCCTGTGCAGTGTGGCACAGTGTAGCTGAATTCCTGAAGAGTAATTAAAACACGCTTTACAGCGAAACAATTGTCAGGCGGACCCTTACTGCCACGCTGCCCCACAGCTGGTCACATCATCTGGTAGGTCTCCTGCTTAAGATATTTTTTTATATGAGAATATACAGCATTATTTAGATTAGAGCGGTTTTATTGATATGAAGGAATGGTGCCAGATATCATCTTCTATATTGTTCAAAGTAGCACATATTATTCAACTCTTTTAGATGCCATGTGTTAGCCAAACATTCTTTGTCAACCACAACTTTTTTTCATGGTCATTTTGCTTTCAGCTCAGGTACACTTCAGGGTGTTCCTCCCCATTGTTCCCCTACGACAATACCGCACCTAGGGCTTGATTCATAGCCGTGATAACTCTTGTCACTGTCGCGCTAGCTTTTTGCATGCGCTATAACGGGTGTGACCATTTTTGCACGCAAACGCAAATTTGCCCGCAAAATCGCGCCTGCTTTTGTGTGAAAATTAGGGTTTTTGCGCAAAAACAGTCGCAATTTTGTGCGCAAATTTTCTTTTGCGCATGAAAACCATTACGCACGCTATACTGCTAGCGCAACCGTGATAAGAGTTCTCACGGCTTTTTGAATCGAGCCCCTAGACCAGAAGTCCCCAAAATTGTGCGGTCAAGGGACGGGTCAACATACTTCAGACTGCCGGGGAGCCGGAACATACATGCAATGATTTTGAAAAACATTATATTGAATCTAGGTATCGATTCCCCCCAATCATGCCCAGAGGAGAACTCTCAGCAGCAGCCATTCAGTCATGCGGCGCTCAAAGAACGTCTTTGTGCACCAGACAGTGAAGCATACCCAGGTGACAGCCTGCCGTCCAGTTGGATAGCAGTGTCACCTGATGCAGAATTGGATTGGAAGCCAGCAAATTACTGCTCACTGGCTTCCACAGTATGTGGATGGGTGGTGCCAGCACTGCTCTTCTATATGCGAGCAGCCGAGATTTACAGGTACAGTGGTCCACATCTATAAGTTATACATTTTGTCTTTGGGGGGCCACTAAAAACACAAATCGCATTTGGCCGGCGGGCCTTAGTTTGAGGACCACTGCCCTAGACTCACATCAAAAGAGTCAGTCTGCAATACAAATTTCTTTGAGTCAGGAGAACACAACCCTGGCAGACTGCTTTTTCCTAGGCTTAGAATTAGTGCTCTGCAACAGGGGTCTATTTTACCACCACTGAGCTTTCCCTTTTTTCAAATTTGTCAAGTGGGCTGCAAGCATGGTGAAATAAAGTACAAAAGTATCCGACAATGGCCTCAATTCATGAAAGGCTTTGCGGTAAAGTAAAATCTGGGAGGGAAAATACTGCATTCGGTATATTAGACCTTTGTATGCTAATTCATAAAGATTTTCACAGCTGCCTTTGAAGAAGTTGAGTAAATGACCGCAGCCCATTGAGCGGTACAGCAGAAGTGTGGCGATATCTCTCTTTTGTTACAAGCTGTAATTACGGTTTCCTGCACAGACTCACAGAGACTTCGACACACAGAGACTTCGGCTCCCTGCACAGGACTCAGAGACTTTGGCTCCCTGTACAGAAGGAGACTTAGCATTGTTAAGACCTCACCAGAGGTGTCGGTAATTATCGTCTGACTTACCGCTTGTTGAAGGCTTTATGAATTGACATTTGCTGACAATTTACTGACATGTGTTGGAGGGAATTACAGCCAAGTCGGTAATTTACCTCACTGCTTGGTAATTTCAGCTTTTCATGCGGTAACAGCCTTTATGAATTGACACCTTGCTAAGTGCTTGGGAAAGTCTGCTGTTTTCAGCATTACCGCATGCGGTAATGCTTTATGAAATGAGGCCAATTCCTAAAAAGTACTGAGTACGAAAAAGACCTGAGAACAGAATAGCATAAGTAACACTATGGGCAATGACTGAGCTGCAAAATGCAGGCCAGTCATACCATCCCCTGAAAACATACAGGCAGGTTTGTCTTGTAAGGGACATCTTAATAATCAGAACCATATTATTGTATTTCTCAGGAGGTGATGAAGCCCCACACTCCTGAACTCTGCTTTCTTGGCAAATACTAGACTGCTAGAGGGATTTTTGTTATTTTTATTAAACACTGAAAAACAATGTCAATGTTAACTGCTTGCCCACCGCTGCATTGTGTATCTACACTGCTCTGGACTTCACTTCATAACCAGGAGTGTAGATACACGCCTCTTTGTGTTTACGAGCAACACTCGCCAGCGACCTCACCTGGCAGAGTACTGAACTTAATGGAAACATGTGTTCCCAAAGCCGATCAAAGTGCCTGTAATGAATGATAATCTGCAAGATGCCTGTGGTCATTCATAAAAAGTAAATACACACATACACACACCACTTTCTGTGTACAGTTCAGTACACAGGCTACATACAGGTCTTGATTTACTAGACTGTGATAACTCAAAACACAGCCGTTTTCACACGCATTTTTTGTGTATGCGCGCAATTGCGAATTTGCATGCGCAATTGCGTGGTTTCGAAAAACTGCGCAAAAACGGCCGTGATATGAGTTATCACGGTTTAGTGAATCAAGCTCACAGTGTGGGAATATCTAGTGAACAACAAATAAAAAGACATGTAACATTTATTTAAAAAAATAAATGTCCATTAGTTCTTAACCCCTTCTATTGCCCTCTCCCATAGTTACAAAATAAAACACTTGTAAAAAAACAAACAAAAGTGACAGCATAAAAACAAAACAAAAAACACACAAATGATTACCTTAGGCATTCAGCTTTTGTAATGTGTGTGTCATATTACTGTTATTTTTGTAAATAAGGACTTTTGTATAGTATATAAAAAAATACACCTTTATTTCCAAATAAAATAATATCACCATACATTGTACTAGGGATGCTCAGAAATGGCAATTTCTGATTCTGTGGAAATTTCAATTTCCGCAAATGTTGATTACCGATTTCCATATTATTTAGATTTCCACTGTAAACCTCTTCATTCTCTGATTGGTCAAGTACTACTGAGTGTGGATACTACAGAATATCAGACACTCTGAAATTGGTATTCCACCGAAATTTTCCAACCATCCCTACTAGGGACACAATTTAAAGGGACTCCGAGCAGTGCACAAACTATGGAAAGATGCATACAATTTTGAAGCTCTCTTTCTCCTCTTTCCAACGATATATAAACCGCCACCCTATGCCTTTTAGTTTTCGCAATTTTTGTGATCGAAATCGCGGCCACCGTGATTTCAATCGTGAAATTATTGAAAAATAAAAGGCGTAGGGCGGCGATTTATGTGTTGTTGGAAAGAGGAGAAAGAGAGCTTCAAAATGATATGCATCTTTCCATAGTTGCTTGTATTACACAGGACGACTTTTCCCCAAAGTCAGCAGCTGAATGGAGCTGCCGACTTTGGGGAAAAGTCGTCCTGTGTAATACAAGCAACTATGGAAAGATGCATACCATTTTGAAGCTCTCTTTCTCCTCTTTCCAACGACACATAAATCGCCATCCGACGCCTTTTAGTTTTCAATATCTTCGCGATCGAAGTCACGGCGGCCGCGATTTCAAACGCGAAAATAGTGAAAAATTAAAGGCGTAGGGTGGCGGTTTATTTATCGTTGGAAAGGGGAGAGAGTCCCTTTAAGCGTATTAACAGGGACAAATGGGCAAATAAAATGTGTGCGTTTTTATCTACAGTAGCACTTTTAATTTTAAAACTATAATGGCTGGAAACTAAGAAATAATGTTTTTCAATGTTTCTCTTGTTCTCTTTAAAATACATATAAAAAATCTTAGCAAAAAAGTACCCCCCAAAGAAATCCTTATTTTTGGTGAAACCCCCCTCCCCCCCACCAATGTATAGATCATTTAGCTGTGATACATAGCAATGAAATTATTAGCGAATGAGAATTGCTCTGGTTTTTAAGGGAAAAAAACCTTGTTTTGCGCGGAAAAACATGTTTTGTGTGAAAAACTGTTAGGGCGCGCAAAAATTCACGTTTGTGCGGTAACATGAATTTTTTCCGAGTTAACGTTCATGCGATAACGTGAATTTAGCACGCGAACGCAAAATTTTGTGCGGTAACCGTTATCATGTGAAATTACCGTTTTGTGAATCAAGACCCTAGTGGTGAAGTGGTTAAATATTGTAAATATGTGAACAGTGCTGTCTATGCTGCCTTCTTTCTTAATAAAATTCGATTTTAAAAAAAATTTAAAACATTTCTGGAAAAATTCCTGCTTACTTTATAAATATTAAGATAATGGCAGCTGTTTCCAGCTGTGTTGCAATGGGGTGAAATTAAATCCCAGGTAGGCACCAGTGCAGGACACAAATGGGCTAATGAACTGTAAGTAGGTAAAAGGTGGAGAATTGTGAGAACATGAGGGGAAGGCTTGGCACAGTGCTACAACTGGGATGACCTGGGGTGAAGTTACACAATGTGCATGAGGAATTAGCTTTGCAGAGCAGACGTGCAGTGACATATCTGCAAGATCCATTGAAAGAGCTTTGCAATAGAAATGGAAAGGTAGTTTTTATACCATTACATTGTTAAAACGGGGCACCCTGATACATATTTAAAGCAAATTGGTGATGAGGGTGTTATTTCATTTTAAGGTAGCTTGTTGAAAGCAGTCTCACTATTCCTGGCATTAAACATTCTCACATCACCATTCACCAAAATTGAACACATTACCTAATGGTTATAAGTGCTGGGCACTTCTCGTCTAGCCACTGAGAACTTCACCAATACAGAAGTGAAAAATATTGAAGTACTGTTGCTTTACATCTGTGAAAAAAAACCAAAACACAAATCCATATATTTTTGCAAATATTTTGAGGCCCGGTTCACATTAGAGTTTCTTTTCGGATCGGAACCGGACCATATACTGTACAAATGGAACGGACGCGAACAGATCCAATGTTAATCTATGGGACCGTCCGTACACATCCGCCCGTCCGGATATGTTACCTACGTTCCGGTCCCCGGATCGAAAAAATGCTGCATACCCTAATTATCGGGACCGTTGCTTCCTGCAGACCTGAAACTCTAGGTTTTGCAGGGCAATAGGAACCAATAGAAAACGGAACTGTGAGAAAACGCGGAAAAGCCGCCGTGTGCGCTCAGAGCAAGGCAGCGGATTCCGCGTCCAACGCGGCGGTTTGCACGCGTAGGCCTACATCTGCCAGTATGGCTGAACGCGGAGAAACCGCCGCATGCCTTGATAGCGGTGCGGCTGGTTTCGCAGCCAGCGCGGCGGGAGGTACGCAAGACATGTCTGGTGTGGCTGGGACTGATAGTCCACACAGGTTCAGAAGGACGTGCGCGCTGAGAGGCAGAACTTTTATGACAGCCAGAAGGGAGTCAGCTGACCAAGCCGGTCAGCTGACGATTGTACCAGTTCCCATTGGTCCAGCACTTAGGGGAGGCGCTGGAGAGCGCTGGGCTATATATACTGGGTGCTGGTCATTCGCTGGTTGTCTGCCGTTGCGATCACTACGTGGAAGCACTCAGACCTTATTGTCAGAATCTATGTTATCTTTCTGTTATACTTCAGACTAGTTCCAGGGTGTTGATGATCAAGGACCTCACACCTAAGATTAGGAATCTGTGTTATCATTCTGTTATACTTCAGACTAGTTCCAGGGTGTTGATGATCAAGGACCTCACACCCAAGATAGGAATCTGTGTTATCATTCTGTTATACCTCAGACTAGTTCCAGGGTGTTGATGATCAAGGACCTCACACCCCAGATTAGGAATCTGTGTTACCATTCTGTTATACTTCAGACTAGTTCCGGGGTGTTGATGATCACGGAACTCACACCCAAGACTAGGCATTGTTTATTATCTGTTATGACTTTCTGCTTTCCTGACCACTCTTCTGTTCACTGATTTGGTACTTCGCTATATCTGATACTCTGTTGCCAAACCCTGCTTGCCTTAGGATTACCAAATCAGCCTCCTGTCTTTGTACTTTGTATGTCCGTGTGTTGCCGACCTGGCTTATCCGACCTTGAGAGCTATCTCCCCAGTTAAGAGATAGTTCACAGATCAGTCAGTGACATCCTCCTATTAGTGTCACTCACGCTCTGGTCCTTCCCTCTCCCAGTCTGACTCCTCCCTGCGGGAGAGTCTCAGGCTGCGGAAAGGTACTCACTCTAGCAGTATTCCTTACTGCCTTGTACCTGTCCTCCTGGTATTGTTCTCAAAGTATTACTGTTACACCAAACACTCATATCTCTCAGGTGTCCAGAGGTTAGTAATATATCGGATTATCGGTGATACTGCAGATCATCAATAATCGGGTATATATATATCTGTATTTTTGGTGATACTGCAGATCACCAATAATCAGATCCTCTCTGTGTTACACCGATCGTTACAGGAACATAACAACACACTGGCTATAATAACGGACCTTTCTAGCCACTTCTTGTGTACTCTCTATGGTACAGCGGCCATCTTGGCTTGTTTGGCACATGGGCCTAGCAGTGCTGCAGGACTGGAATCCATCTCAGTTCATCGATTTCTGGAAAGAGATGGAAGACATCAGGCCATACAGCATCTAGGTCCTGATAGTCCAAGTGCAGGGGCAACCTTTCAAGGAGTAGAGGGTGCATCCATCATCTCCAGCGAAGAGCAGTCCTCCGTCCCACATAGTAGTAGGGGAAAATTAAAAACGAGTCTATTCCTGTGAGGGATAGCTGACCCGCTGCCAACAGGCATGAGGCAGCGGGCTCCGCTTCCCGGGCTCTCACCGCCGGTGCCGAGCGGGGCTGTGCGGTCGGCGGAGTCCGTATGCTCGGCGGACTCCGCCGCGCAGTTGCCGCTCGTAGGGTCTCCTTCGCCGGCACTCACCTGGCGCTTGGCGCGCACGCGAGAAGACAGGAACTTTATCGTTTCCGAAGAGGAGTCAGCTGACCAGGCTGGTCAGCTGACTCCAGCAGGGCCAGCGATTGGTTGGGGGACGCTGCTAGAGCGTTCCCCGGCATAAAAAGAACTCCCTGTCAGTTGCTCTTTGTCTGCTGTCGTGAATACACGCTCTGTGTTAGCACTCAGACCTTAGTGCAGTACCCTGGTGTTGATACTAAGGATGTCACACCTTAGCTTAGGAATATTGTGTATATTGATCTTTGTTTTGACTCCTGCTATCCCTGACTACTCTAACTCTTGCTGATATTGTACCTTTGCCTATCTGATCTTGTTGCCGACCTCTGCCTGATTACCGATTATTCTTCTGCCTTACGTTCCTGTACTGCTACCGTCATCTCTGGTGCTGAACCCTTGCCTGTCTGACCTTTCTCCCTTCAGTGGAAAGTCTCCCACTGGAGGGTTATCTCTGAGGCTTGCCTCTCCGAGACGCTTGCCCCAAGCAGACGGGGTCGAGATTCCTCACATTGCCTGGATAGAGGATCTCACTCACGGGATTCCCATTCAGAGGTAACCACACCTCTGAGGAATTGTCGTGTGGTGGACATTTCCACATTCCTTGATTCATTACTGTATTTATTTGTGTATTGCTGGTGTCCAGAGGTTAGCGTTATATCGGATTATCGGTGATACTGCAGATCATCTATAATCGGGTATATATCTGCATTGTTGGTGATACTGCAGATCGCCAATAATCAGATTCTCTCTGAGTGCTGACACCGATCATGACAATTCCAAGCCAGAAGCTGTAGAAATACACTGGATCCATTGTCCAAACACCAAGCTCTCTCCTTAACAATGACCACAATGGGCTTGATTCACAAAACAGTGCTAACTGTTAGCACGCTGTGGAAAGTGCTTTGTGCGAAATTTCACGTGATAACGGTTATCGTTTGCAAAAATGTATGGTCACACGTTAACGCAAATTTTTAACGCCCGAAAAATTCGCATTAGCGTGCGATTGCAAATTTTTGCACGTGAAAACCGGTTTTTGCGCTAAAACACGCGAAAAGCCGTGCTAACAGTTAGCACCATTTTGTGAATCAAGCCCAATGTATTTACAGATCATTCAGATGTAAAATTTAAAATATGTACAAACATAGACAAGTAAGAAGTATGTTTCTTCCAGAGTTAAATGTGCCATAAATTACTTTTCTCCTATGTTGCTATCACTTATAGTAGGTAGTAGAAATCTCACAGAAGTGACAGGTTTTGGACTAGTCCATCTCTTCATAAAGTATTCTCAGCAAGGCTTTTATTCTTTATAAAGATATTCCCTAAAAAGGATTTAAACGGTGATGCTGGCCAGCTTTCCTGCTCACTACTACACAGTTTTTTTGCAGTTTGATGGAGCAACTGCTATTCACTAAGTGCTTTTGAAAAAAATAAATCCCTGAGAATCCCCCCATGAAGAGATGGGCTAGCCCAAAACCTGTTGCTTCTGTCAGATTTCCGCTACCTACTGTAAGTGACAGCAACATAGGAGAAAAGTCATTTATAGCTAATTTCACCCTGGAAAAAATGTACTTCTTATTTGTATATGTTTGCATATATTTTAAATTGTACAATTTTTTTTCGCTATAGTGCCCCTTTAATGCTAATTTTAGAATTTCCCCTTTAAAACAGAAACTGACACAAAATGTATGCAAAACGGATACAAATGGAACTGAAACGGACCAGAAACAGATTTAAACCGGTCCGCAACTGATCCGTTCGAATGGACAACGGATCTGTTGGAACTGACAGTTTTAGCACGAAACGCTAATGTGAACCGAATAGATTTCAACATGAAATGTATTACAAATCTATCGCCCCACATTACAGAAGATACCCCTGAAGCCCCAAAGCCAGCTAATGCCCTCCCCCCAGATCTCCACCCCAGGTAATAGCACTCCCCAGGGGCCCTGTTTCTCTTCAGAGTACTTGCAGCAGCAGAGCAAACTCACCTGTTTGGCCATCACACCAAACATTATGATCGGAGGGCCATGCTGAGGTATCAATCTCCAGCAGATTTGATCACAGTGAAAATAGATCCGTGTATAAGCACCCTTAGGGCTAGTTTCTACCAGGGTGCTATGCCTGTTTCTAAATTGGACACGGCACCAGTTCTTTTGCAAAGCTGCAACCAAATTATCATGCACAGCTATGGGAATTCATATGCGTGTTGCTGTAAACTGCAGCATGCTGCCCGAAATGCACCAGCATGCAAATTAGACGGCAAGCCTAGTGATTGAATTTGCGTTTCCTTATTCGCAGCATTTCCGCATACAACTAGCATGTGGGGAAATGCAAATTCAGTTCTAGTGAAAAATGGCCCTATGGGTGCCTTCACACTTAGGGCTTGATTCACTAAGACAAATAGCATGCCTTATCAAAGTTAACACGCCTTATCAGAGTAGAATAGCGAGTGCTACGAACGCGCAGGGGCTCAGAGCAGGACAAGTGGAGCACTCGGCATAAGGCAGGCATAAGTTCATAGCGATCGCTATTATACTCTGATAAGGCGTGTTATAAGGCATGTTAACTTGTATAAGGCATGCTATTTGTCAGTGTGTTTAAACGGACGGACAAGACCTGAGGGGCCTTATAGGCTAAGGAGGCAGGTCTGAAGTGATGTCAGCAGTGATGTCACCAGGTGACATCACCAGGCATGAGGCGCTGCCAATTCTGGTAGTGGTTCTGGGATATTCATCTGTGTATTTAAGGCCAGAGCTCTCAGTCGCTCACTGGCCTTGATACTAATCAGTACGCTGGTTTTTGGCCTAGCTAGTGAGTTTTGAGAGCTACATTCATATATTGTGCTTCTGCACGATATATATGTACTCAAGTCAGTCAGACTAATTATTTGGTAGTTATATATATTTGTAATATTATCATATCGTAATATTATATTGAAGTAACATCATATTGTATATTCTGTGTACCAACCTCTTGACCTCGCTCTTGTCTTGTCCTTCTGTATCACTGCCATCTGACTTTCGTGTTTGACTCGGCCTGTCCCTGACTATTCTACTGATTATCCTTCCAATATGACTGACATCTGACTTATGTGTATGACCCTGCCTGTTTATTGACTACAGTTTTGCCTAGCTACTCTGTACCTCGATACCTCTGACTTTATGTACGACTACGGCCTGATCCTGGCTATGTCTTTCTCATTACTGTTGTGTATTGCACTAGTTACGCTACCTCATCACGTATCGGCGTGATAAACTCATGGTTTAGCTCTCCTTATCTATTTATCTCACTAACTCTCTCTCCTTATTTGTTTATTTCATGCATTAGCACTCCTTACAGTTAAGGTGAAAAATAAGTAACCTTTGTGAAGCAACCTCATTGTATTTAGTTCAGTTCCAACTTAATCAGAATATCAATAGTGTGAGATCCCTTTTACCATGGTAATTGAGGCTCCACTGTTTAAAGCCATGGTTCCCAAGCTTTTTCAGGCCGTGTCACATCCTGCCAAATATTCAGATTTCTGTGACACGTCACATAAATAGTAAAAA
Organism: Hyperolius riggenbachi; assembly: GCF_040937935.1. NCBI lineage: Eukaryota > Metazoa > Chordata > Amphibia > Anura > Hyperoliidae > Hyperolius > Hyperolius riggenbachi. The sequence goes on along the minus strand of NC_090647.1, from coordinate 263,866,274 downwards.
AAAAAAAAGGAATCATGAAATCAATGGAAAGAGGTTCTGTTTTGTTTTTGAATACACTTGAAAATGAGGCCAAGAACTTTTCATGAATATGATTAAAAAGAATAATAATAAAAAAAAAAAAAAAATGGGCCAAACTATGAACGGGTCAGGAAAAAACAAATCTGAATGTTTTGGGCCTCAATTATACAGAGAGCACCACTGCAATAACGCAAACAAGTTTTTAGTTGTTGTTTTTTTAAATGAACCTGTTATGTGCAGCAAGGGTAGAAAAAAAAATCAAAAATGGAGGTGCTGCCGGCACATTTTTTATTATTGATTACTAAAGTGCCAACATATTCCGTGGCACTGTACACAATAGGTCTGCCTTAGCTGGCATGCTAGAAAGTGCTGCAGGGACAATAAGCTGCTGCTAGCACAATGATGGGGGGGGGGGGGGGCTGCAGGGGCAATGATCTTATGCTGTTGGCACTGTGTGTGTGTGCGTGTCGGTCGGGAAAAGAGGTGAGTTTTTAGCCTTTTTTTAAAGCTGTCCAGAGAAGGAGCCTTTCGCACTGACTGTGGAAGTGAGTTCCATAGAGAAGAGGCTGCATAGGAAAGGGCCAGAGAGCCAAATGTTAAGTGTGTCCTGGGAATAACCAGATTCATCTTGTTGGCAGAGCAAAGGGTGAGTGGAGGTGCATAAAGTTCCAATAGATCCGCTATGTATTTGTGTCCCATGTGGTTTAGAGCCTTGATTGTCAGCAGGCAGATCTTAAAATGGATTCTCCATTTTACTGGCAACCAGTGAAGAGTTTGCAGTACAAGGGTGATGTGTGAGCTGTGGGGGGTATTGGCTAGGAGTCTGGCTGCAGCATTCTGTACTAGTTGTAAGGGGCGCAGAACCTTATCTGTAGATTCGATGAACAGGGCGTGGCAGTAGTCTAGGCGGGAGGATACAAATGCATGAACCAGGCAGGTAGGTCTTCAGCTGGGATAAGGTGTTTGATTCTCGCTATATTTCTTAGATGGAAGAAGGAAGATTTGACTGATACCTGCTGTCTGAGTTTTAGATTCCCATCCAGGATCACCGCAAGGTTTTGCACAGAGTCTTTATACTGTACAGTATCTCCCCCAATTGCTAGTTTGAGGTGGTGAGCGTTTTGAACTTTATCCATCATGTGTGGACCACCTACCACCAACACCTCTGTCTTGTCAGAGTTCAGCCTCAAAGAGCTGGTGTTCATCCAATTGTGTAAATCCACTAGATATGCATTTATGGATGCTGATGGGTCTTGGGTGCCAGGTTTGGAGGACAGATACAGTTGTGTGTCATCTGCATAACAATGGTATCCTAGGCCATAGCTCTGGAATATTTGGCCCAGTGGGAGCATGTAGACTGCAAAGAGTAATGGTGATAGCACAGAACCCTGTGGAACTCCATAGGCAAGTGGCACTGGATTAGAGTAGTGTGTGCCCAGACATACTTGCTGTGTCCTGCAGGATAGGAAGGTCTGAAACCAGCTAAGAACAGTACCCCTTAGGCCACAGTAATTCTTCAGTCGCTGGATTAGTATTTCATGATCCACAGTATCAAATGCTGCAGACAAGTCAAGAAGAATCAGAATTGAGCAATCACCCTTGTCCCTTGCAGTAAGTAGATCATTCATTACTCGGACTAATGCCGTTTCAGTGCTGTGCCTTTTCCTGAATCCTGACTGAAAAGTATCAAAAATGTTATCTGTAAGCCTGGCTTCTAGCTGGTTGGCGACTGCTTTCTTGATAACTTTTGATAGGAATGGTAAGTTCGCCACAGGTCTGTAGTTGGTCACAGAATCAGGATCTAGTGATGTTTTTTTCAAGGGGGGTTTCATGATTGCTTTCTTTAGTTCTTCTGGGAAAAGTCCACTTTGCAAGGAGCACTGAGTTATTTTGTGAAGTGCTGGCCTGATCAGCTCTGGGCACTGCATTAAGGATCCAGTTGGGCCAGGATCCAGGTCGCAGGTAGTGGGGCGGAGAGTATGAATGAGAATTCCAAAATCTTCTTCACTCAGAGTGTCAAAGACTTGCCATGGTGGTACGGTAGTAGGCATATGCAAAGTCCAGTGGTCAACTGATGTTGTTGGTGTAATGCTGGCATGGATGGCAGACACCTTGTTTGTGAAGAAGGCAGATAATTCCTCACACCTTTCCCTGGAGAATGTGGTTGGGGCTTTTAGGCAGGAAGGATTGCAGAGCGACTCCACTGTGTGGAAGAGTTGAGCAGCTCTGTTGTTGGCTGTAGATATTTTGTGAGAGATGAAGTCTGATTTTTTTTTGTTATTGCTTGTTGGTATTGTCTGAGGTGTTGAACTAGGCTAGATTTGTGCTCCTCAGACCCTGATATACGCCACTGTCTTTCTAGTCTGCGCCCTTTCTTTTTTAGATCCATGATGGTTTTGTCAAACCAATTAGCTTTCTGCTTTTTGGTTGCCGATTTGGTGCACCATGGGGCAATACTGTCAAGTGTTTCATATATCATGTTGTTGTACAGGGTTACTAGAGTATTGGGGTCCATTTGACTATGGAGCAGATTTGTAAAATCCAGGTTGGCAGTTATCCTCTCCAGTGTTAATTTATTCAGGGGGCAGATTTTGATTGTTTCCTTAGGGTGCTGCTTGATAGGGTGATGTTCAATAGTGAACTGTATTATGTGATGGTGTGACCATACCACTGGAGTTACTGTTATGTTACTAATGTCCATTCCTAGGTGGAACAGTAAGTCTATGGTATGCCCTCCTCTGTGGGTAGCAGATTTTACAACTTGTGTGAATCCTAGTCCACCCATGAGATTTATTAGTTAATTTGCATCTTGTGATTGAGTGTCATCAGGCCAGACGTTGAAGTGTCAATGTGGCCAGAAGTTCTGAGAATTCCTGTAGGAATGGGTCAGCATCTCCGGGGGGACGATAAACCACTACAATTTTGAAGCCTTTACCAGCTGAGATCTGGGCACCTATACATTCAAAGGACTTTGTTGAGCCAACATTCAGGGCTCTGAGCTGCAGAGTTGTTTTTCCATAAATTGCTACACTCCCTCCTCTGCGGTCTCGTCTTCCCTCAGTTAGGACTGAATAATTGTTTGGGATGGTTGCTTCCAATGTGGGGCCCTCATTTGCATCAATCCAAGTTTCAGTGATGCATGAAAAATCGCATGTCTGAATGGCTGTCTTATTGTTTATAGAGCGGGCATTGCAGAGCGATGTGGTGACTGAATGGGTCTTAGCATTGGCGACTGGGTTCACTGGGTTACTGCATCTCTGACTAGGGACATGGCAACCACTGCTACTTTTGGCCTCTGATTTCCAGTAAACATCACTGGAGATCGCTGGAAAGTTATTTTCCTTGAATGGGCCTGGGTCCCTGAAGTTGGACTGAGTCTGAGTGTGGCACTTTTTATGTGCCTGGCCACCCTTTTTACCTCTGTGCGTTTTATTTAAAATCCCTAGAGATTCCAGCAAATTAGCTTGTTTTTTTTCCAATGTGAGAAGCAGCTCTTGATGGCCTGAGAGACAGTATAGCCTCGTACTCACGAGGCACAAATGTAGCAAGTCGCCCAATAAAAAAAAAAAGCAGAGATAATAGCAGCGACATCTCGTCGCCAGGTCCCTCTGTGCAACAGCTGTACACACGGCGCACAGAGGGACAGAGATGCGGCGGAAGCTGTCGCCGAAGGTTCCTCCCCCCCACCGGAAGCTCCATACATTGTGAATGGGGTTGCTGTCGCTAGTCCGTATACACACGGCGGACTAGCGACAGTTGCGGTGAAAAATCGCCTGGCGACAACTCTGAGTAGCGACGGTTCGGGGCACGCGCGTCTTACACACGGGCGATTTGTCGCCGCAACACGCGCGTGCCACGTGGTTGCGGCGACAGTTGTAGCCCGTGTGTATGGGCCATAAGACCCTGGCCTTATATATGAACATTGCTCTTTGAGAAGGAATGGGTTTATTAAGCTCTTCCTTGATTGTGGTTATCAGAAGGGAGGGACAACTGACACTGCAGTGAGGGGCCCCGGGCCCCCCAAGCGCTGGAAGGGCCACCTGTGCTGGCTGTGGGCCTGTGGCTCACTAATCAGCACAATGCGTTCCAGCACTGACAAAAGAGGCACAGAAAGAAAAGAGGGGGACAAAAGAGAATGGATAAAGAATAAGAACGGACCTACAAGTCCCTATCTCATTTGTTATCCAGGGACTACCTGTATTTTGCTAGTATTTGACTCCACCCACAACATGCCACGACCACGCCCACTTTTTGCCGTATCTTGCTGTGCATGCCGCTTTCTTCAGTGTCGGAGCCATGAACATTTTTTTGCCGCAGCGCACTACGTGCATGGGGGTGGGGTGGCTATTGGTTGGGCACAGCAACCAGTAGGTGGGCCCAGGGAGGGGGGCCCCTGGCCTGATGATGTGTGAGGGGCCCCATAATTTCTGATGGCGGCCCTGGTGTGTGTGTGTGTGTGTGTGTCTGGGGGGGGGGGGGGGCCTGAAGGGATAATATACTGCTGCTGGTACAATGATGGGGGGCTGCAGGGAAGATATAGCTTATGCTGCTGGCACAATGGGGGGCTCAGGGACAATATTCTGCCGAAACAATGGGGTGGAGGCTGCTGCTGGAACTATGATGGGGGGCTGACGCAATGGTGGGGCTGCAGGGACAATACACTGCTGCTGACAGTGTGGGGGGGGGGGGGGGGAGGCTGCAGAGACAATATGCCGCTGGCACAATGATGGAAGGCTGCAGGGTCAATGTGCCACTGGCACAGTTGGGGGGGGGGGGGCTGTAGGGACAATATGCTGCTGCTGACACAATGGGGGGGCTGCAGGGGCAATATGTCACTGGCACAATTAATGGGGGCTGCAGGGACAATATGCCACTGTCACAATGGGGGGGGGGGGGGAGCTGTAGGGACAATATGCAATATGCTGCTGGCACAATGATAAGAGTATGCAGGGACAATATGCTTATGCTGCTAGCACATTGGGGGGGAGGTATTTGTTGCAGGGATGATACAATGCTGCTGCTGCTTCTGGCACAATAAGGAGGCTGCTGCTGGAACTTTCTTCACTCGCCTACACGCCGCCTGCACCATTTTCAGGCGATTTCCCGGCAATCGCGTTTCAGTGCTATAGAAGCGCTAAACGCGATTGCGGAAAAATCACCACAGTGTTCAGTGAAAAAAATCACTCCTGCAAAACGCTAGCAAAAATCGCCGGTGTTTTGTAAACGCAAGTGTGAATGGGCCCTTAAAGCTAATGTTAATCTGGAAAAAATAAACCCACTCCAGATACTCACCTATGGTGAGGGAAGGTTCTGGGTCCTATAGTGTCTTCCCGCTCCTCACATTGGGCCTGATTCACAAAGCGGTGAGAACTCAGTTATCACGCCTAAAAGAGTTTAGGCGTGATAACCTTTGCACTAGCAGAGTTATCACCGCTTTGTGCTGCTGATCGCGCGAAGCTCCCATGTGCAAAGTCCCATAGGGCTTAATGGGCTCTGCGCGCGCGAGTTGCTTCAGATCATGCCTAAACTAAGTTTAGGCATGATAAAGGGCTTTTCACAGGCATGCAAAGTGTTTGCACCGCTTTGTGAATCAGGCCCATGGTCTCCGACTCTCCGTGTTCCAGAAATGTCACCCTGGTTTGAATCCCCCACTGTGGGAGGCTCCTGAAAACAGGCAGCTCTGTACTGCGCATGCGTGAGTACAAGAGAAAGCGCGCATGTGCAGTATGGTGCTGCCGTCTTTGGGACCACTCAGGGTTTTTTTTTCCAGCTTAACATTCACTTTTAAATACTTATTTTTATAATTACTTATTTTGATCTATATATTGCATTGTTCATTGCACTTTTTGGAATTTTAACCTTAGTCACGCAATGACTGACTGTAGCAGGTGAATTTTGATTGGCTGTTGTAGGCGCTACCAGTTTCCTAAATATTAATCCTAGTCACTAACTGTGCCAAGCTTGAGATCTCTGCGATTATTGGTCTAAGAATAGCTGCAGCTTACATTTTCCCATTTAAAATGAATTGCTGAAACGTGATTGGCTGTTTTATGCTCCGCCCACTGTTCCTGAATATTTAACCTTGGTCTCCAAGTGACCAACTGTGCCAAGTTTGGGGACTCTGGCTTTATTACTGTGAAACTGGGAGCCTTTTAAATGTTTCCATTAATGTGAATGGTTGAAGTCCAATTGGCTGTTTAATTGTAATACTGCAGTCCTACAATGATTCCATCTTGCTCTCTATATTGGCCAGATGTAATAAAGTATATAAAGTTGCTGTGGTGAGCGCATGGCATTGTAATGTCATTGCTGCCTGTGGAGCAACACCCATTAACCCATTAGCACCCCGTGGCATCGCTTTTACTGACATACATGGTCTACTCTCAGGAATAGTGGGATGAAATGTCCAGTTTATTACCAAAGATCTGCAAAATCTTATAGTCTTCAAATCTTCATTTAAAAATATTAAATTCCATACTATTCAATAGCAGGTTACAAAAGGTGTTGCTGCCCCTTTAAGGAAAGCTAAGCCAGGTATGTAACGCATGGTGTTTTGGACTTGTGCTCCCTGGCAACTGAACTTATGGGCTATACACTTATATCTAACATTAATGCCACACCATCTTGAAAGGCAACCATTTGGAAAACTGCCAACACCATAAATGACTGGTAGAGCTTATGGGAAACTTCATATACATATAAACTGCCTTTTAACCACTTCCCTACCACGCTATTTTGTGCTGATCGGTGCTGCGTGGGCTCTCCAGCCCGCAGCACCGATCAGCTAGCAGCCAGGCCGATCAGACTTCCCCCCTTTTTTCCCCACTAGGGGGATGTCCTGCTGGGGGGGTCTGATCGCCGCCGGCTGCTTGCGCTTGCGGGGGGGGGCTCTTCAAAGCCCCCCTCCGCAGCGCTTCCTGGCCTCCTTCCCCTTCCCTCCCTCTCCCTCCCCCTGTGAGCGGCGCAGGACGGATTTCCGTCCTGCGCCTGATGGGATAGGCTTTAGCCTATCAGATGCCGGTGATCCCCGGCCAATCAGAGGCCGGGGATCACCGATCTCCTCTACGGCGCTTCCCCGTGTGTTTACATTTACCCTGCGAGCCGCCGATCGGCTCGCAGGGTGTTCACGGAGACACCCTCCGGGAACTGACATGGAACGGCCGCTCATACGAGCGGCCGTTTCCATGGAATACACTTCAGGATTCAGGGGCGTGTATATATGCTCCGAGAATCCGGAAGTGGTTAAAAAGCAAGAAAAGAAAAATAAATGACATTACCAGCAGAGGGCGTGTGCTCTGCAGAAGAGAGCTCTAGTACAGTATGCTTACATATGCTTTCCAACTAGATTCTCAAAAGGATGAAACATATTCTTCCGCACTAGATTTTTAATAAAGAGTTACAGTATATAGACTGTGCAGTAGCACTAAGGCCTCTTACAGATGGACAACTGAACTGTGCTCTTGTCAATCAGTTCAGTGTCCCATCTGCTGCCAGCCAGTGCAATTCAGGTGCAACTTAAATGCAGCCGAATTGCAGTGGTTGTAATACCTCGCTTGTCGAGCGCTGACGTGCAGTGGTGTTACAGGGCAGCAGAGGACTGTGACATGTCAAGTCTGAGTGTGGCAGAGGCCACGCTCAGATCTGACTCCATGGGGGGACGCTTGTCTAGTGTCAGTACTGACAGGGCCGGCCCGCTCATGAGGCGGGGTGAAACTTTTGCCTCAGGCGGCAAATTTCCAGGGGCGGCACCCGCCCGTCCGTGGGTGTGGGGAGCCGGCCCGCCGAGCTGGAGGGGTAGCTGGCAGGACGGGGGTATTGGGCCAGCGGCGGGGAGGGGGGTCGGACCCCCCCTCCCTCGCCTGGGTCCCCCGTCCTCCGCTCCCCTCCAGCCTAAATAGAAGCAGCCGTATGTGTAAGAGGCACGGGCGGGGAGACACTCACCTCCTCCTCGCTCCAGCGTGCGTTCCACTGACATCACTTCCTGCAGGACGCTGCAGGAAGTGACGTCAGTGGAGCGCACGCTGGGAAGAGGTGAGTGTCCTCCCCGCCCGTGCCTCTTACACATACGGCTGCTTCTATTTAGGCTGGAGGGGAGCGGAGGACGGGGGACCCAGGCGAGGGGGGGGGGGGGGGTCCGACCCCCCTCCCCGCCGCTGGCCCAATACCCCCGTCCTGCCAGCTACCCCTCCAGCTCTTCGGCCCCCCAGAGCGCCCCCCCCCCCCCCCCGAGAAGGGGGGGGAGGGGCGGTGGTGACAATTTTTTAAAAATTTGCCTCAGGCGGCAAAAAGTCTAGGGCCGGCCCTGAGTACTGAGTGCTAACAAGATGCAGGAGAGCAACTGACGGGTTTTGAACTCACCGCCTGTCAGCTGACAGAGTGAAAGGGGCCTAAGTCAAACTAAGGCCCGTGGGCCGAATGCGGCCCCCTGAGGCTTTTTCACTGGCTCCCCAAACACAAAATGTATTACTTATACATGCAGCTCACTGCACCTTTAAATATCAGTGGCCCGCATATACAATAGCCATGCTGGCCCCACCTATCCACATACTGTAGAAGCCAGTGGGGGGGGGGGAGGGGGTTGTGTCTGGAGGGCATGCATCCTCCCAACAGAAAGTCTAGAATCAGCCCTGCACAGGACACCAATAGTACTGTGGTGAGGCACTCTTCACTGTCTAGTGGATAAGAAACCTTCAAAAGAAAATATAAGTGTTGTATCCAAAAGTAATACAACAGCACCATCTACTTGTGTTACATCAAAAGTACTAGTCAAATGTAAAATGGAATATGGTTGGTGGTGTAATTAAACCTTAGGCCCGGTTCACATTGCGTTTATGAGCCAAAAGGATCCGGTGAGCAGATCCGGATGGCTCTGTCCGTGGCCCGGTTCAAATAGTGAAAACGGATCTGATCAATGATTGATCGGATCAGTTTTCACTCAGCAATACATACCTAATCTTCCATAGCAGCCGGCGGTAGAAGCTTCCTCTTCCTCCACTGTGACTACACAGCGCGTCATGTGACTAAAGAAGACGGAAGCCTCTACCGCCGGCTGCTACGGAAAATTAGGTATGTATAAACCCTCCCTCACCCACCCGCCCGGCTGCTGCACCCTCCCGTCGCTCAGGTTCTCGTCGGTCCATGCCCCTATCCCCCATGTGTGAAGAAACGTTCATTTCCCTTTGCCCCAATGCTGCAGCATTTTTTGTCCGGATCCGTTCCGCTAAGCAGAACGATCTGGAAAATTAGGGCCTGCAGCAATTTTTAGGTCCGGGGACCGGTACGTACGGAACGTATCCGTACCAACGGACGCATGTGAATGGATCCCTGGGTTAACATTGGATCCTTTCACATCCGTTCCATTTGTACAGTATACGTTCCGGTCTGGGAAAAACGCTAATGTGAACCGCGCCTTAGACTGCCAGCTAAAAAATCAACATGCCAATGCCAGCTATGTTTGAAATGTGTCTATTAAGGCTGCTTTCACAGTGCAACGTTAAAGTCGCACGTTAGAAAAAGTAATAACGCAGACTAACGCACAGCAACACAAACTATGCGTGACATTCACAGTGCTCACGTTGCGTTGTGTGTAACGTGTAGCAATATTTAGACAGTGCTGCATGCTGTGCGTTATTAACTACGTTGGACTGTTTGCACATGCTCAGTAATGTTTTGTTTTTTTGTAAAAAATGTGACGCATGCGCCATTTTCGTTCCATCAGTATGCAACGAAAACGGTGCACCGCGAGACACAACACAGGTCAATATAACGTCCAACTTCAACACTAACATGCGTTGCGTTAGGGGCACGTTATGCGACCTTAAAGGAGTCAACAGAGTAAAAAGTCTAAAATAAGCTCCCAGGACGTCCCTCGCCGCAGCTCTGCTGCAGCCGTTTGCCGCAGGTCCGTCCCGGTCCCCGGCGATGACGTCAGAGCGACCTCCAGGTCGCTCTGTACTGCGCCTGCGGCGCTGCGTTGGCTGGAGCGGACTGTGCAAAGCGCTTTTCCAGACCTGTTTTTTAATTCACTCCCTGATGCAAGCCAGGGAGTGAACTGTTTGACCCAGAAAATAATACAAAGGGCTTGATTCACAAAGCGGTGCTAACCTACTTAGCACGTCTAAAGTCTTTAGATGCGCTAACCAGGGTGCTAAGTAGGTTAGCACTGGATTTCTCAATCAGATCGCGCGCTAAATTTGCGCGCGCAAAGTTTTACGCGCGCTAAGTCCCATAGGCTTTAATGGGCATTACGCGCGGAGCGCCCTACGCTCTGTGCAGTGCGCGCATAAAGTTTTGCGCGCGTAAAGTTTTATGCGTGAAAAGCTTGTTTAGACGTGCTAAGGGGGTTTTCACAGGCGTGCTAACAGTTAGCACCGCTTTGTGAATCAAGCCCAATGTATTTATTCTTAAGGGCCCATTCACACTTAAAAGTGCAAAACGCCGGTGATTACCGCCAGCGTTTTGCGGGAGTGATTTTACCGCGATTTAACACGGAAAAAAAATCACTGGACACTGCAGCGATTTTTCCGCGATCACCTTCAGCGCTTCTATAGCACTGAAACGCGATCGCTGGGAAATTGCCTGAAAATGGTGCAGTCTACACGTTTGCAAACGGGCCCATAGGGTATTATAGCACTAGCGCTTTAAAAAGCGCTAGTGCTTCAGCGTTTTGCCGAAATTGCCAGCAAAACGCTCTAGTGTGAATGGGCCCTAAAAATGCAAACGCAATCGCTGCATAAAGCGATTTTGTGAGCGTTTTTCCTATACCTTTCATTGAGGTGGAATCACCTAAAAAAATGGTACATGCAGCCTTTGCTGAGCAGATCGGAAAGAGAATCATTGCACAAGCGCTTTTAGGGCGATTTTTAAACATCGCCAGCGCTAAAAAAATTTTTAAAAAAAATCAAAAAGTGCCTCTAGTTTTAACCAGCCCTTAGGCCTCTTTTCCACAGACTGTTTATAGGCAGTGATATGCCTCTCAAACTCTCACAACTGCTCACTAGAGATGGCCCGAACGGTTTGCCGGCTAACTTCCGTGGTTCGCAATCGCGGAGAACCGCGAACTTTCCCAAAAGCTCGGTGCACCATTAGGGTCAACTTTGACCCTCTACATCACAGTCAGCAGGCACATTGTAGCCAATCAGGCTACACTCCCTCCTGGAGCCACTTCCCCCTTATAAAAGGCAGGCACCGCCGGCCATTGCACTCACTCGTGTGCCGGCAATAGTGAGAGAAGGGAAAGCTGCAGCAGACTCTCTCATAGGGAAAGATTAGTTAGGCTCTTGTAGGCTTGTTAGCTTGCTCCTTGCTGATTCTTATTGCTAAAATAGCACCCCACAACAGCTCTTTTGAGAGCTAATCTTGTTCTTGTGATCTATTTTGTGTGTGTGTGCGTGCATGCGTGCGCCACTGACACTTGTGTTGCATAGACAGCCTTGATAATCCATACTGTGTGTGTGCCACTTCCAGGCCCAGCACATTCAGTGACTACCTGTGTGTGTGACAGGTGCACATTGTAAAACCCATTACTGCATATACCTACCTGTTGTATTGAGTGCACCCACCTCATCACTGCATATACCTACCTACCACGCAGGTAAGGACAAGGCGCTCCAGCGATCTCATGGTGATGTCGGACATGCGGACATTCTTTAGTCCAATGCCTCGCCTTAGCCCTTCCGGATCCACCCTCCACCAACGCATGGACCGGCAGGTAGCCGACTATCAGGCTTTAAGTGTGGATGTAGACACTGTGAGCAACGTTGAACCCTTGGACTACTGGGTGCGCAGGCTTGACCTGTGGCCAGAGCTGTCACAATTTGCCATCCAACTTCTGTCTTGCCCTGCCTCAAGAGTCCAGTCAGAAAGGACCTTCAGCGCAGCTGGAGGCATTGTCACGGAGAAGAGAAGTCGTATAAGTCACAAAAGACACCTTTATCAAAATGAATGAGGCATGGATCCTGGAGGGCTACTGCCCGCCCCAAGACTAAGTCAGTCCCCACACACAGCTTCTCTGCCTGCACGCTTTGTGACTGCCTGCCCCAAGACTAAGTCGCTCCCCACATAGCATCTCTGCTCGCAGGCCACTTGACTGCCATCTCTGTCACCACCAACAGGGTCCAGGACACCAGGCGGATTCCTGAATTGTTATGGCCGCTGCTAGCAGCGGTCGCTATCATAATTTTTCTGGTGCGTGAACATGCCTGCCTAATTTTTCTGGCTGCACTGCAGCTGCAACAACAAAACAAAAGGCATGTACATGTGCCAATTCCCCTTCGTGATCATTACCTTGCTGTGGTGAAGGGGCTTGCATATCACAATGAAGCAATGACCGCCGGCTATATGAGTGTCTCAGGGGGCACACCCACGATAATAAGGTCGTTGCTTCATTGTGGACAGACCAAATTTGATCAGCTGGACAGTCACTGTTCTGTCATTCATCTACCTCAGCACGGTGACTATATGGACAAAGACAACATTTATATCGCGCTTTTCTCCTGGCGGACTCAAAGCACCAGAGCAGCAGCCACTAGGACGCGCTCTATAGGCAGTAGCAGTGTTAGGGAGACTTGCCTAAGGTCTCCTACTGAATAGGTACTGGCTTACTCAACAGGCAGAGCCGAGATTAGAACCCTGGTCTCCTGTGTCAGAGGCAGAGCACTTAACCATTACACTATCCAGCCACTATATGGGCTGGAAAGCCGCCATCACCTGCACTCTCGTCATGGTGCGCACCAGTCCAGCACAGCCATCACTACACAAACAGCTGTTTGCAGTCACTGCGTACCTTTCACTGCATCTGTGATGTGACTGCACATTGTATTATACCTGGCAGTCAGTGCATACCTTTCACTGCATCTGTGACTGCACATTATACCTGGCAGTCAGTGCATACCTTTCACTTGAATGGATGACAGACTTGCCCTCCAGAACAGATTCTCGTGAAAGGCAAGTGGTGTCATCATTGTCCTCCATAACAGATTCTCGTTAAAGGATTTAAAGTTGATTCATCTCATATACAGCAGGGCCTCGAAAGTCCTCCTGTATTGTTATTTTTGGTCACTACCTCGGGACGTGCATGCTATGCCTGCTGCCTTCCTTGGATGTGTGGTGGTAGCCGTTCCTGCTCCTTTGCCCACAGCGTGCCTGCGGCCTTCCTTGGATGTGTGGTGGTAGTGCGCAGTGGCGTAGCTACAAACCTCTGGGCCCCGATGCGGAATCTGGATGTGGGCCCCCCCCCCCCCCCGGCAACAACAGCCCCCCCTCCCCCGACAACACCCGACGGATGCACACATATCAAAATCCCTATAGCCAGCTATAGGTACCCCCAGTATAGGTAGTCAGGCATAGGTAAGCCAGTATAGTTGCCCCCGGTATAGGTGAGATAGGCAGGCGCCGCCGGTGTAAGTTAGATAGATAGGTGCCCCCAGTACAGGTTAGCTAGGTGGGTGCCTCTAATATAGGTAGCCAGAATAGTTGCCCCCAGCGTAGGTTAGATAGGTAGGTGCCCCCAGTATAGGTTAGTTAGGTAGGTGCCTCCAATATAGGTAGCCAGTTTAGTTGCCACCTGTATAGGCTAGCTAGGTGCCCCCAATACAGGTTAGATAAGTAAGTGCCCCCAGTATAGGTTATATAGGTAGGTGCCCCCAGTATAAATTAGATTAGGTCGGTGCCCCCTAGTATAGGTTAGATTAGGTAGCTGCCCCCCAGTATAGGTTAGATTAGGTAGCTGCCCCCCAGGATAGATTAGGTAGCTGCCCCCAGGATAATTAGGTAGGTGCCCCCCAGTATAGGTTAGATGAGGTAGCTGCCCCCCAGGATAGATTAGGTAGCTTCCCCCCAGGATAGATTAGGTAGCTGCCCCCCAGGATAGATTGGGTAGCTGCCCCCCAGGATAGATTAGATAGCTGCCCCCCAGGATTAGGTTAGAATAGGTAGGTGCCCCCCAGGATAGATTAGGTAGCTGCCCCCCAGGATTAGGTTAGATTAGGTAGCTGCCCCCCAGGATAGATTAGGTAGCTGCCCCCAGGATAGATTAGGTAGGTGCCTCCCAGTATAGGTTAGATTAGGTAGCTGCCCCCCAGAATAGATTAGGTAGCTGCCCCCAGGATAGATTAGGTAGGTGCCCCCCAGTATAGGTTAGATTAGGTAGCTGCCCCCCAGGATTAGGTTAGATTAGGTAGGTGCCCCCCAGGATAGATTAGGTAGCTGCCCCCAGGATAGATTAGGTAGGTGCCCCCCAGTATAGGTTAGATTAGGTAGCTGCCCCCCAGGATTAGGTTAGATTAGGTAGGTGCCCCCCAGGATTAGGTTAGATTAGGTAGGTGCCCCCCAGGATAGATTAGGTAGCTGCCCCCAGGATAGATTAGGTAGGTGCCCCCCAGTATAGGTTAGATTAGGTAGCTGCCCCCCAGGATTAGGTTAGATTAGGTAGGTGCCCCCCAGGATAGATTAGGTAGCTGCCCCCAGGATAGATTAGGTAGGTGCCCCCCAGTATAGGTTAGATTAGGTAGCTGCCCCCCAGGATTAGGTTAGATTAGGTAGGTGCCCCCCAGGATAGATTAGGTAGCTGCCCCCAGGATAGATTAGGTAGCTGCCCCCCAGGATAGATTAGGTAGCTGCCCCCCAGGATAGATTAGGTAGCTGCCTGTACCCATAATGGAGGGGGGGCCGCAGCCGCGGGGAGGGCAGCCCGACCTCTCCCTCCCTTCCTCTCCCCGGGGCCCCCCCTCAGATGCAGAGTAAGCGGCTAACGGAAGCGCTATAGGCAGAACTCACCTCCGTCCCTGGTTCCACTCGCCGCTGATCTCCTCTCTGGCTGGCTCTGCATAGATGCTTACACACGCAGCTTCCTGTTTAGCCGGAAGCTGCGTGTGTAAGCATCTATGCAGAGCCAGCCAGAGAGGAGATCAGCGGCGAGTGGAACGCAGGGAGGTGAGTTCTGCCTATAGCGCTTCCGTTAGCCGCTTACTCTGCATCTGAGGGGGGGGCCCGGGGAGAGGAAGGGAGGAAGAGGTCGGGCTGCCCTCCCCGCGGCTGCGGCTCCCTCCTACCAGCGCGAACGGGCGCATGGCCCTGCAAACGGAGATGGGCCCCCCGGGCCCCTCCCCCGCCTCCTCAGGAGCCGGGCCCGGTCGCCAAGGCGACCGCTGCGACCACGGGCCCTACGCCCTTGGTAGTGCGTGGTGGTGGTAGCCGTTTCTTTGGACTTAGGACTCTGTGGCGGAGCAGTGCTTTTAAAGGGAACCAGAGAGGAATGGCCAGCCAAAATAGAAAATGATTTTATACATACCTGGGGCTTCTTCCAGCCCCATAAGCCTGGATCGCTCCCACGCCGCCATCCTCCGCTTCCTGGATCCGCCGGTACCGGGCCCATCACTTCCGGCGGACGCGGCCAATTGTCCGCATCACAGGGGCTCCCTCCATACCCAGACGCATGCGGCTGCGCAGTAGGCAGCCACATGCGTATCTGTATGGAGAGAGCACCCGGTGATGAGGAGAATTGGCCGCGTCCGCCGGCCGACTGGCGGCAATGAAGGGACCCGGTGGCGGCGGAGCCAGGCAGCGGAGGACGGCGGCGTGGGAGCTATCCGTGCGTATGGGGCTGGAGGAAGCCCCAGGTATGTATATTTCATCCTCTCTGGTTCCCTTTAACCACTTCCCGACCGCCGTATAGACAATTGGTGGCCGGGAAGTGGACCCCGCAAGGACCGCCGTATTGACAAATGGCGGCGGTCCTTGTAGGGGCATCATCATTCGTGACGCGATCGGCCGCCGGAGACTGGCTCCGCCCACCTTGGGCTGTAACTCGCCGGCCGTTCGGAAGCGCCGGCGGGTTACTAACACCCGGATCGCCGCATACAAAGTGTATAATACACTTTGTAATGTTTACAAAGTGTATGTAATGAGGCAACAGCAGGCTGAACGCGGACGTGTGTCCGCGTCCGCATCAGCAGCGCAACCGCCCGCATGGCCGCATGCGGAACGCGGAGAAACGTCCACGTCCGCAGCGGTAGCACGATCCACCGTTCAGTCGCAGACCTCTCAGCGTACTCCACGTCGAGGCTGCACTCCTGGAACACCTTCACAGGCCTCATGGCATGCTGCTCGCCGAGACACCTCTCATGACAGTCTGGACCCCGTAGGGGCCGCGCGCGTGTGCAGTAGAGCCTTTTATACTCTTAGAAAGAGAGTCAGCTGGTCAGCTGACCTCAGCAAGGTCCTTGAGCTGTACTGCAAGGTCCTTGAGCCACGTTGTGATTGGTTGAATGGCTGGGCGGGCTGTTTGAGTCCAGCACAGTATAAAAGCAGGCATTCTGTCAGTTGCAAGTTGTCTGCAGTCAGCGAATACTTGTGTGTTAGCACTCAGACCCTAGACAGATCCCAAAGTGTGCTAGAACCAGCTGGAGCTGGGGATCCACACTTAGCCAGATTCTGTTGATAGCCTAAAGTACTATTGCATTATATTGTGTATGACCTTTTGCC
Source organism: Hyperolius riggenbachi (assembly GCF_040937935.1). Classification (NCBI taxonomy): domain Eukaryota; kingdom Metazoa; phylum Chordata; class Amphibia; order Anura; family Hyperoliidae; genus Hyperolius; species Hyperolius riggenbachi. The sequence continues at coordinate 263,849,774 of NC_090647.1, read as the reverse complement.
TGTTATCTCTTTATCCTCTTGCCTCCTGATTTTGTACTTCGCCAGCCCGTACCGTTACCGACTATTGGCTTGGCTTCTGACTACCCTTGTGTTTCTCGATTCTGTACCTCTGCTCATCTGATTTCCCGTTGCTGACCTTGGCTTGACCTCTGATCTTGATTTCTGTCTGTCGATTCGGTACTTCTTTGCCAGTTCTGATACCGAACCGTTTTTCCGTTTGACTTTGCCCCCTTTAGTGGGTTTTCCACTAAAGGGTTAACTCTGCTGAGTTCTTCTTGCGGGGAACTCAGTAACTCCTCAGCATATCATTACTGTTGAGGAACGCAATTCTGCGTTCTTATCCTAGTCGCAGAATCGCACACACTGCCCTTCCTTCCAGAGGTCTCCATCCCTCTGAGTTAACGTCAGTGTGGTGGGTTTTCCACAAGTTATCTGTACCTTGTTTTCCAGAGTACGCATAAATATTTGTATTATTGGTGATGCCGCAGATCACCATATAATCAAATATATCTGTATTACTAGTGATACTGCGGATCACTAATAATCAGAAAACTCTGAAGTGTATACACCAAACACCACAACATTACAGTGTATTATACAGGCTGCCTCCTGCCCTGGTGGTCCCAATGTCCGAGGGACCACCAGGGCAGGCTGCAGCCACCCTATGTGGCACCCAAGCACACTGATTTTACCCCCCCTGCCCCAGATAGCCCACAGCACCCCTCAGGCCCCCCTGCCCACCCCCCAGACCCCTGTTTGCACCCAATCACCCCCCTAATCACCCATCAATCACTCCCTGTCACTATCTGTCAACGCTATTTTTTTTTAATCCCCCCCTGACCCCTCCTGATCACCCCCCCACCCCTCAGATTCTCCCCAGACACCCCCCCCCCCCGTGTACTGTATGCATCTATCCCCCTGATCACCTGTCAATCACCTGTCAATCACCCATCAATCACCCCCTAACCTGCCCCTTGCGGGCAATCTGATCACCCACCCACACCAATAGATTGCCCGCAGATCTGACGTCAGATCACCTCCCAAGTGCAGTGTTTACATCTGTTATCTACCCTAAACACCCACTAATTACCCATCAATCACCCATCAATCACCCCCTATCACCACCTGTCACTGTTACCCATCAGATCAGACCCTAATCTGCCCCTTGCGGGCACCCAATTACCCGCCTACACGCTCAGATTGCCCTCAGACCCCCCTTATCAATTCGCCAGTGCAATATTTACATCTGTGCTTCCCTGTAATAACCCACTGATCACCTGTCAATCACCCATCAATCACCCCCTGTCACTGCCACCCATCAATCACCCCCTGTCACTGCCACCCATCAATCAGCCCCTAACCTGCCCCTTGCGGGCAATCTGATCACCCACCCACACCAATAGATCGCCTGCAGATCTGACGTCCGATCACCTCCCAAGTGCAGTGTTTACATCTGTTCTCTACCCTAATTATCCATCAATCACCCCCTATCACCACCTGTCACTGTTACCCATCAGATCAGACCCTAATCTTCCCCTTGCGGGCACCCAATCACCCGCTCAGATTGCCCTCAGACCCCCCCTTATCAATTCGCCAGTGCAATATTTACATCTGTGCTTCCCTGTAATAACCCACTGATCACTTGTCAATCACCTGTCACTGCCACCCATCAATCACCCCCTGTCACTGCCACCCATCAATCAGCCCCTAACCTGCCCCTTGCGGGCAATCTGATCACCCACCCACACCAATAGATCGCCCGCAAATCCGACATCAGATCACCTTCCAAGTGCAGTGTTTACATCTGTTCTCTACCCTAAACACCCACTAATTACCCATCAATCACCCCCTGTCACTGCTACCCATCAGATTAGACCCCTATCTGCCCTAGGGCACTCAATCACCCGCCCACACCCTCAGACCCCAGCCCTGATCACCTCGCCAGTGCATTGCTTGCATCTATTCCCCCCTCTAATCACACCTTGAGACACCCATCAATCACCTTATGTCACCCCCTAGCACACCTACCCATCAGATCAGGCCCTAATTTGCCCCATGTGGGCTCCTGATCACTTGGCCAAACCCTCAGATCCCCCTCAGACCCCCTTCTGATCACCTCCCCAGTGCATCGATTGCATCTATTTTCCCCTCTAACCACCCCCTGAGACACCCATCAATCACCTCCTGTCACCCCCCTAGCACTCCTATCCATCAGATCAGGCCCAATACAATCTGTCATCTAAAAGGCCACCCTGCTTATGACCGGTTCCACAAAATTCGCCCCCTCATAGACCACCTGTCATCAAAATTTGCAGATGCTTATACCCCTGAACAGTCATTTTGAGACATTTGGTTTCCAGACTATTCACGGTTTTGGGCCCTGTAAAATGCCAGGGTGGTATAGGAACCCCACAAGTGACCCCATTTTAGAAAAAAGACACCCCAAGGTATTCTGTTAGGTGTATGACGAGTTCATAGAAGATTTAATTTTTTTGTCAAAAGTTAGCGGAAATTGATTTTTATTGTTTTTTTTTCACAAAGTGTCATTTTTCACTAACTTGTGTCAAAAAATAAAATCTTCTATGAACTCGCCATACACCTAACGGAATACCTTGGGGTGTCTTCTTTCTAAAATGGGGTCACTTGTGGGGTGCCTATACTGCCCTGGCATTTTAGGGGCCCTAAACCATGAGGAGTAGTCTAGAAAACAAATGCCTCAAAATGACCTGTGAATAGGACGTTGGGCCCCTTAGCGCACCCAGGCTGCAAAAAAGTGTCACACATGTGGTACCGCCGTACTCAGAAAAAGTAGTATAATGTGTTTTGGGGTGTATTTTTACACATACCCATGCTGGGTGGGAGAAATCTCTCTGTAAATGGACAATTGTGTGTAAACAAAAATCAAACAATTGTCATTTACAGAGATATTTCTCCCACCCAGCATGGGTATGTGTAAAAATACACCCCAAAACACATTATACTACTTCTCCTGAGTACGGCGGTACCACATGTGTGGCACTTTTTTACACCCTAAGTACGCTAAGGGGCCCAAAGTCCAATGAGTACCTTTAGGATTTCACAGGTCATTTTGCGACATTTGGTTTCAAGACTACTCCTCACAGTTTAGGGCCCCTAAAATGCCAGGGCAGTATAGGAACCCCACAAATGATCCCATTCTAGAAAGAAGACACCCAAAGGTATTCCGTTAGGAGTATGGTGAGTTCATTGAAGATTTTATTTTTTGTCACAAGTTAGCGGAAAATGACACTTTGTGAAAAAAAAAACAATTAAAATCAATTTCCGCTAACTTGTGACAAAAAAATAAAAACTTCTATGAACTCACCATACTCCTAACGGAATACCTTGGGGTGTCTTCTTTCTAAAATGGGGTCATTAGTGGGGTTCCTATACTGCCCTGGCATTTTAGGGGCCCTAAACCGTGAGGAGTAGTCTTGAAACAAAAATGACCTGTGAAATCCTAAAGGTACTTATTGGACTTTGGGCCCCTTAGCGCAGTTAGGGTGCAAAAACGTGCCACACATGTGGTATCGCCGTACTCAGGAGAAGTAGTATAATGTGTTTTGGGGTGTATTTTTACACATACCCATGCTGAGTGGGAAAAATCTCTCTGTAAATGGACAATTGTGTGTAAAAAAATCAAAAAATTGTCATTTACAGAGATATTTCTCCCACCCAGCATGGGTATGTGTAAAAATACACCCCAAAACACATTATACTACTTCTCCTACTTCTCCTGAGTACGGCAATACCACATGTGTGGCACTTGTTTGCAGCCTAACTGCGCTAAGGGGCCCAAAGTCCAATGAGCACCTTTAGGCTTTACAGGGGTGCTTACAATTTAGCACCCCCAAAATGTCAGGACAGTAAACACACCCCACAAATTACCCCATTTTGGAAAGTAGACACTTCAAGGTATTCAGAGAGGGGCATGGTGAGTCCGTGGCAGATTTCATTTTTTTTTTGTCGCAAGTTAGAAGAAATGGAAACTTTTTTTTTTGTTTTGTCACAAAGTGTCATTTTCCGCTTACTTGTGACAAAAAATAATATCTTCTATGAACTCACTATGCCTCTCAGTGAATACTTTGGGATGTCTTCTTTCCAAAATGGGGTCATTTGGGGAGTATTTATACTATCCTGGAATTCTAGCCCCTCATGAAACATGACAGGGGGTCAGAAAAGTCAGAGATGCTGGAAAATGGGAAAATTCACTTTTTGCACCATAGTTTGTGAACGCTATAACTTTTACCCAAACCAATAAATATAGGCTGAATGGGTTTTTTTTAATCAAAAACATGTTTGTCCACATTTTTCGCGCTGCATGTATACAGAAAATTTTACTTTATTTGAAAAATGTCAGCACAGAAAGTTAAAAAAATCTTTTTTTTGTCAAAATTCATGTCTTTTTTGATGAATATAATAAAAAGTAAAAATCGCAGCAGCAATCAAATAGCACCAAAAGAAAGCTTTATTAGTGACAAGAAAAGGAGGTAAAATTAATTTAGGTGGTAGGTTGTATGAGCGAGCAATAAACCGTGAAACCTGCAGTGGTCTAAATGGAGAAAAAGGCTCTGGTCCTTAAGGGGGGTAAAGCCCATGGTCCTCAAGTGGTTAAGCGCAGGAAGATTTGGGCGCAGCCGGTGCCACCATAGACTGTAATAGGAATTACATCTATAGCGGCACTCAGAGTAACGTCGGCGCCGTCAGAAGACGGAGCTAAAGTTGCTTTTAAAACACAATAATTCGGCCTCCAGCAATAGCTGGAAGCCGAATTATATCATTCCCCACCATCCATGGCGGCCTGGAGGGGGAATAGTATTTAACACGGCCGGGACTTGTGCAGCAGCAGGATCAGCCATATATCGGCTGTATCCTGCAGCTAATTAGTGTCCCGGCATGAATTAGGCCTCTTTTCCACGGACTGTTGATAGGCAGTGCTTGCTGAGCACACAGTTCAACGGTCCGTGTAAAAGAGGCCTTATGCACTTATCTCTCCCCATCTGAGCTAGGAACATACAGGGACACTGCTCTACACAGATCTAAGGCAGGAGCAACTGTGCTTGTCTTTGGTTTTACAGGAATAAATTAAAAGTAATTGTACCTGTGTGTATATGTCTGCAGGTTTTTCCCAATCTATATATGTCCCTGCATACATTATTTGATGGAGAACTTTGCACACAGTGACACTAATCCAGAAGCAAATGGTTGCCATTTTGGATTTTATACAGGTGTAGCGCACCCGTGGGTGTGCCTTAAAAGTGGGATAGTAGGTTCAGACCTCCTTTGCTCCGGTGAACACCCCTTTTTCTTCCCCAATTCTCAAACACAGTTTGGTACTTATCCGTTAGCCGGGCGCATCCTCTAGGTGGTGACAAAACTCCACTGGGTTACATCTTTCCCTACTATCCATGGCGGCCTGGAGGTGGAATAGTAATTAGCGCCACCTGCCGGATGCGCCTGGCTAACGGATAAGTACCCACAGTTTATATGAAGAATCAGCCTGTTTATTTTCAACAGTAAGACCCTAAACAAAATAATGGTAAACACACAATCTTGCACACAATATTACTAGTTATAAAATAATACTGCAATATGGTCTGTAAAGCAAGGTCAGTTTCTTAAACAGTAATTTCAATCGATTACACTTTTCTCCACAGGGTGTCGCTATAATTAGTTTCACTATAAAGACAACTATGCTGAGAATACAATAACAGTTAGATATTGACTCTAATCAAATGAAAATACAGCAGCCGAATATCTTAATCCCTGTAAATGGCTTCCGATACTTAAATATACCAAAAAGGAAGAAAAATATAGTCCTGGTGGTATCAAAAAGAAGAAAAAGTTGGCAGCTGCATGCGTTGGGGCCCGTCTCTCAGTTGAACAGTGGTGGACAGTATAGTTCACTTGTGCAGAAAGATTCCTAACTATTCCACAGTCTATGATTCCCTGCACTTTACTGAGTTATATGATCCAGAACAGGGTTCTTAGGCTATGAGCATTTACCTTGTGAGTATTTCAATATCAGCATGAGAAATATGCACTAGGAGAGTTAGCACAGTGTCCTCCAGACAGACAGCTAGTAACAATGCATCTGGGGTGAATGCAAGGCATTGATGTGTGTTGATCTCACTCTCCTGTCCTGGATGCACGTTCAAAACACTGTAGAATGGTGTGCAGATCTGTTACCTCTGAGGGCAGTAATACCAGCAGCTCACTATGATAAAGTCCTTGGACTCACTCATTCAAGGAAACAGTCCACTCTCTCTGGTCCCAGTGAAGCAGTCATCAGCTTGATCTTCTGTCCAGCCAGACAATACAGTAACTCTGCACACACAGAAACAAGTCAATCCTCTGTCCCTTCTCTCTCCTCCTCCAGGATTATTGCACCAAAACTTCCCCTCTCCTCGGAACTGTCCTCTGAAAACTTGGTTCTTAGGTGGCACAGTAATCTTTCCTAAGTGCACTCCTAGTGGGCATAACTGTGCACTGCAACCCATGAGGGAAATGAAAAGATTTAGCAATAAAGGATACTGCAGCCGAAAGGCTGCAGAGAGATAAAACCTGCATTGTGTAGGTAAAGAAAAGTACATACTCACCGCTAGCCTCGCTCCCTGCCGTCGGGTCCCGCTCGTCAGCCACAGCTCCCGGTACTGGCCGACTCTCCTGACCCGGACATAATGCGCCGCACATGCGCAGTATGTCCTGTAATCTTCGCTTCTGGCGTCGCATCATGACGCCAGAAGTACGGACACTCCCCCGCCTCCTGCGTGTGCGCTCCAGCGGCTTCATTATAAAGCTACATGCTAGCTTTATAGTGGAGCCGATGGAGCGCACATGCAGGAGGCGGGGGAGTGTCCGTACTTCTGGCGTCATGATGCGACGCCAGAAGCGAAGATTACAGGACATACTGCGCATGTGCAGCGCAGTATGTCCGGGTCAGGAGAGTCGGCCAGTACCGGGAGCTGTGGCTGACGAGCAGGACCCGACGGCAGGGAGCGAGGGGAGCGGTGAGTATGTACTTTTCTTTACCTACACTGTACACAATGCAGGTTTTATCTCTCTGCAGCCTTTCGGCTGCAGTATCCTCTAAAGAGACTCTGAAGCGAGAATAAATCTCGCTTCGGAGCTCATAGTTAGCAGGGGCACGTGTGCCCCTGCTAAACCGCCGCCATCGCGCCGCTAAACAGGGGTCCCTCACCTCACAAATCCCCTTCGAGCAGCCGGGGATCTCTTCCTGGTTGAGGCAGGGCTAACCGCCGCAGCCCTGCCCCACGCGCGTATCTCCGCCTCTCCCCCGCCCCTCTCAGTCTTCCTTCACTGAGAGGGGCGGGGGAGAGGCGGCGATGCACCGCTGATAGACGTGACTAGAGGCAGGGCTGCAGCCGTTAGCCCTGCCTCTAGGAGCATCAAAATATACAACCAATTTGGTGATTGATTTTGCGGGGGGGGTTGGGGGTGAAAAGACCCCGTTTAGCCGCGGGATATCGGTGTTATAGCAGGGGCTAACTATGAGCTCTGAAGCGAGCTTCAGTGTCTCTTTAAACATTACCATTATACAAACCTATGAGGGTGTTACACAGGATAAAAATGAAAAAAGAAAGAAATGAGCACAGGAGAGCAACAAAAATTACAGGGGGGGGGGGGGGGGATGTTTATTTTATAGGTACCTATTCATCTCAGGTTTCCATTAATATTGAGAGCAGTAGAGAAATCAATATAGATAGAAATATTGCTACAGATAGAGACAGTTATTGATAGCGTGGGACGCTGCACATGCAAGGGGGGAGGAGGGGGCGTTGGGGTTGGCTTGAGTGCAGAAACAGGAAAACTGCCAGCAGGTTCAGGCACAAAAAGGATGTGATTTATTAGCAAGTTGATCAACAGAAATATAAACAAAAATGAACCCTAGCTGTCTGTTACCTCTGCGGGCAGTAATACCAGCAGCTCACTATGATAAAGTCCTTGGACTCACTCATTCAAGGAAACAGTCCACTCTCTCTGGTGCCAGTGTAGCAGTCATCAGCTTGATCTTCTTTCCGGCCAGACAATACAGTAACTCTGTAACAGCACACACAGAAACAAGTCAATCCTCTGTCCCTTCTCTCTCCTCCTCCAGGATTATTGCACCAAAACTTCCCCTCTCCTCGGAACTGTCCTCTGAAAACTTGGTTCCTAGGTGGCACAGTAATCTTTCCTAAGTGCACTCCTAGTGGGCATAACTGTGCACTGCAACCCGTGAGGGAAATAAAAAGGTTTAGCATTAAAGAGACTCTGAAGCGAGAATAAATCTCGCTTCAGAACTCATAGTTAGCAGGGACACGTGTGCCCCTGCTAAACCGCCGTGATCGCGCCGCTAAACGGGGGTCCCTCACCTCACAAATCCCCTCCGAGCAGCCGGGGATCTCTTCCTGGTTGAGGCAGGGCTAACCGCCGCAGCCCTGCCCCACGCGCGTCTGTCAGCGCGTATCTCCGCCTCTCCCCCGCCCCTCTCAGTCTTCTTTCACTGAGAGGGGCGGGGGAGAGGCGGCGATGCGCCGCTGATAGACGTGACTAGAGGCAGGGCTGCAGCCATTAGCCCTGCCTCTAGGAGCATCAAAATATACGACCAATTTGGTCATTGATTTTGCGGGGGGGGGGGGGGGGTTTGGGGGTGAAGGGACCCCCGTTTAGCCGCGGGATAGCGGCGTTTTAGCAGGGGCACACGTGCCCCTGCTAACTATGAGCTCTGAAGTGAGAATTATTCTCGCTTCAGTGTCTCTTTAAACATTACCATTATACAAACCTACGAGGGTGTTACACAGGATAAAAATGAAAAAAGAATGAAATGAGCACAGGAGAGCAACAAAAATTACAGGGGGGGGGGGGGATGTTTATTTTATAGGTACCTATTCATCTCAGGTTTCCATTAATATTGAGAGCAGTAGAGAAATCAATATAGATAGAAATATTGCTACAGATAGAGACAGTTATTGATAGCGTGGGACGCTGCACATGCAAGGGGGAGGAGGGGGCGTTGGGGTTGGCTTGAGTGCAGAAACAGGAAAACTGCCAGCAGGTTCAGGCACAAAAAGCCTGTGATTTATTAGCAAGTTGATCAACAGAAATATAAACAAAAATGAACCCTAGCTGTCTGGCTCTTCACCACCTAACTAGTTAGTGCTAATGACGCTAAACAAAACAATAAAAAGCCTCCGATATTTGAAACAAGGAAAAACAGAGTAACTTAGGCCTCTTTTCCACGAACTGTTTACAGGCAGTGAAATGCCTCTCAAACTCTCACAACTGCTTGCTGCTGCCTGGTAACTGCTTACTGCCGCCTGGCAACTGCTTGCTGAGCACACAGCTCAACAGTTCGTGGAAAAGAGGCCTTACATAAGTTGTAATCTCTCATTGGCTCAGAGACCAAGGTCTCCGTTCCTCACAGCCTTCAGTGTTAGACTGAATGCAGAGCCCCTCCCTATATGAAGCCTACTAGACTAAAGGCTCATACACACATCAGACCATAGTCTTTGGAAAATGAAAGATCTTAGACCAGGGGTCTCAAACTCAATTTACCTGGGGGCCGCAGGAGGCAAAGTCAGGATGAGGCTGGGCCGCATAAGGAATTTCACAATCGCGGCGCATCGCCGCCTCTGCCCGCCCCTCTCACTCTTCCTTCACAGAAAGGGGCGGGGAGAGGTGGCGATCAGTGCAGCGATTGACATCAGGAGGGGCAGAGCTGAAGCCGAAAGCTCTGCCCCTTCCAGCACTGAAGCGAACTATAAGGAAGCTTTTGCCGGCGAGGGCCACAAAATATTGTATCAAGGGCCGCAAATGGCCCGCGGGCTGCGAGTTTGAGACCCCTGTCTTAGACCAATTTTACCCCCTTCCATGTAGTATGAGAGCCATACCTACAAAGTCTATTCTATGGAGCTGAACTCCCCATCAGATAGAAATCTTTGCAAGATGCTGCACACAAAGATGCTGTAGACATTCAAAAGATCAGTATCTGCAAAAGATCTGTTCCTGCAAAAGATCCGTTCCTGCAAAATGCATTCATAGTCTATGATATCTTCAGATCCTCATACACCCCTTGTATAACAGACATTCATCTGCAGATCAGCTCCACCAGGATGGATTTTCAGATCTGCAGATGATTGTCTGATCTGCAGATGAATGTCAGTTAAACAAGGTGTGTATGAGGATCTGCATATATCATAGACTATGAATGCAATTTGCAGGAACGGATCTTTGGCAGGAACAGATCTTTTGCAGATACTGATCTTTTGTGTCTGTACAGCATCTGTGTATGCAGCATCTTGCAAAGATTTTTTTCTGATTGGGAGTTCAGCTCCATAGAAAAGACTGTGAAGGTATGGCTCTCATACTACATGAAAGGGGATGCTCATCCGGATTTCGGATATCCCGGATAACCCGGATATCCGAACTTTTTTACACTATCCGATTTGGAATCCGGATTTTAAAAAAAATCCAAATAGCTATCTGCGGGTATTTTTACAGCCAACCCGGATATCCATGTATTTCTCCCAGATATCCGAATCCGGATTACAGATTCAATGGGAAAAAGACAAATCCTCCTCCTCCTCCTCTCTCGGATTTGTAGGATGTCAAAAGCCAGCTTACATGCATTGGCCAGGAATCAAACCCAGGCCCACTACTTGGAGGGCAGCTATGCTCACCACTATACTACCGACAGCACTACATACTGAAGCCAGCCTAGCATGTACCATTGTGATATACCCAAGAGAAAAATGAGCTTGTTTATTTGCCTAATTTGCTACATGAAAGCAGTGGGACACATGGTGATACTGCTTACAAGATTCAATTCAAGACTTCAGAATCAGAAAGATCATGTGCCCCCCTGGATGATGATGCTGGTGTAACACACACAGCAAAATACAGCAATTTGAAGTCTGGAAGATTCCAGGGCAAGGGTGGGAGGGATAAAAAGCTAGGTGATCATGCAACCCTTCCTGCTAGAGATGGCCTTGCCTTTTGTGTTCAACAGTTGTCCGAAGAAAACCCCAGATAGCCATTTAGCAGCCATGACATATACACAGTCCTTGTTGTGGAAGAATTGGTTAGTGCATTTGGCTGTTAACCGAAAGGTTGGTGGTTCAAGCCCACCCAGGGATGGCTTTGCATTTTGTGCTCAACAGTTGTTCGAAAAAAAAAAAACCCAGATAGCCATTTAGCAGCCATGACCTATACACAGTCCTTGTAGTGGCACAATTGGTTAGTGCATTTGGCTGTAAACCGAAAGGTTGGTGGTTCAAGCCCACCCAGGGATGACCTTGCATTTTGTGCTCAACAGTTGTCCGAAGAAAACACCAGATAGCCATTTAGAAGCCATGACATATACACAGTCCTTGTTGTGGCACAATTGGTTAGTGCATTTGGCTGTTAACCAAAAAGTTGGTGGTTCAAACCTACTCAGGGATGGCCTTGCATTTTGTGCTCAACAGTTGTCCGAAGAAAACCCCAGATAGCCATTTAGCAGCCATGACCTATACACAGTCCTTGTGGCACAATTGGTTAGTGCATTTGGCTGTTAACCGAAAGGTTGGTGGTTCAAGCCCACCCAGGGACACCCTTGCCTTTTGTGTTTTGTGAAGGGAACTAATGTAGCCTTCTGAAACTTGAAGATTGTATCCAAATATAAGCAGACTGCAGAGTGGCGCAGCAGAAGTGTGCTGGGCCCATAACCCAGAGGTTGATGGATTGAAACCATCCTCTGCTAGGCATGATTTCATTTTTGCACCTCGCTTTATCGCATGGGCAAAACGGTTTCCATAGCCCTGTAAGAGAAAGTGTAATAAGGGCCCTGCCGTAACATAGATATTATGGTAGCTAAGACTACTCCTGGGCCTTTCTTGTAGTTGAAGAGAGGAGTTAACTGTGACACCACACTTAAAAACAAGAAAAAAAAAAAAGCAAACAGAGAAGCTTCCCCATATTCCCCTTAAGCCAATGTGTTGTAAGATACGTGTAAGCTTTAGGTTAGCAGGAATGGTTGCATGGCCACCTAGCTTTTCATCCTTCCCAGGCCATCTAGGCTGGCTTCAGCCTGTAGTGTTGGTAGTATAGTGGTGAGCATAGCTGCCCTCCACGCAGTTGACCTGGGTTTGATTCCTGGGTTCAATTCCTGGGTTTGAATCCTGGCTAATGTATGTGAGCATGCTGTAGTATAGTGGTGAGCATAGCTGCCCTCCACGCAGTTGACTTGGGTTCAATTCCTGGCTTTGATTCCTGGCTAATGTATGTGAGCATGCTGTAGTATAGAGGTGAGCATAGCTTCCCTCCACACAGTTGACCTGGGTTTGATTCCTGTCTAATGTGTGTGAGCGTGCTTTTGACATCCTACAGATCCCGGGAAGACAAGATACTCCTCCTCTGGAGGGGAAGGAGGGAGGTGGGTAAGAGGCTAGATCAGGCATGGGCAAACTTGGCCCTCCAGCTGTTGAGGAACTACAAGTCCCACAATGCATTGCAGGAGTCTGACAGCCACAGTCATGACTCATAAAGGCAAATTCATTGTGGGATTTGTAGTTCCTTAAAGGACTTCCGAGGCCAAAATCCGGCCCCCAAATGTAAAAAAAGTTATCTACCTGTATGACTTTCTAAGGCACGGAGGACGCCGTCCGCGCCCTCCGTGCCGTTCCGCCGGGTCCCCGCCTCTCAATACGACCCCGAATGGCTCCCGACCCCACGGCCAGGGTCGGGCTCTGCTGCCTGTATAAAGATGGCCGCCGACCCTGGCCGCGGCTGCGCACTCCGCATGGCCGCTACTGCGGCTGCGCAGCACTAGGGCCAACCCCCCGATCCACGCTACAGGAAACAGCCTGTTGCGTGGATCGGGGGGGTGGCCCTAGTGCTGCGCAGCCGCAGTAGCGGCCATGCGGAGTGCGCAGCCGCGGCCAGGGTCGGCGGCCATCTTTATACAGGCAGCAGAGCCCGACCCTGGCCGTGGGGTCGGGAGCCATTCGGGGTCGTATTGAGAGGCGGGGACCCGGCGGAACGGCACGGAGGGCGCGGACGGCGTCCTCCGTGCCTTAGAAAGTCATACAGGTAGATAACTTTTTTTACATTTGGGGGCCGGATTTTGGCCTCGCAAGTCCTTTAACAGCTGGAGGGCCAAGTTTGCCCATGCCTGGGCTAGATGGTGTTTTTAAAGGTTAGAAATGGATTTTAAGCATTTTGAAAGGCACTTCCGGCTTCTCTATCCGGATATCCGAATAGGTCTGATATCCGCGGATAATGCGTTCGGATATCCGCGTTCATGCGGATATCTTAAAGTTCGGATATCCGAATCGGATCCAGATATCTGAAAATCTGAATCCGGATCCGAATCAATTCGGATTTTAAAAAGTACTATCCGAGCAACCCTGCTTCTATGTGCTTAAAAAGCACACCCATTCACTTGCATTGATGTACGCTTGACAGCTCAATGCACAGAAATGCATGCAGCACTATGTTTTTGTAACGCAGCTCAGCTCAGCACAGCGCATAGATGTGAATGATGCACATTCAATTACATGGAAAAAGCAATACCTTCCAGAATGCACAGGGCAATGCGCTGTGAAAAGCGCACAGAAATGGCCCTGAGGGGAATGAGGCCTAAATAATCCACCTGTGTAACAGTACAGGCTAAGAAAAATCCCAGGCTGGACTGGTTGGCCATGGAACCCACCATGCTCTCCTCTGGCCAACTCCAGGACCCTAAGGCCCCATCCACACTTACAAAACGCTAGCGCTTTTGCTAGCGTTTTGCTCTGGCGATTTTTGGTTATAAACACCAAAAAATCCCCATTTACACTTGGGGCGATTTTCTGCGATTGCGATTAGCACTTCTATAGCATTAAACGCGATCGCCGGGAAATCGCCTGAAAATGGTGCAGGATACACATTTTTTGGGGGCTATTTGCGTTAATTGCCGGTGATTAACGCAAATCACCCAAGTGAGAACAGGCCCATAGGTTATTATTGCACTAGCGATTTAAAAAGCGCTAGCGCTTGAGCGTTTTGCCGAAATCACCGGCAAAACACTCTAGTGTGAATGGGGCCTAACTGGATTTCCTTTTTTTTTGTCAGTCAGCTTGCAGAACAAGACAACCTGCACTTTCCTGGATTTCTTAAAAAATGAAGTCTTGGTGAAATATAAGCCCCATACCAGACTCTTTCTATAAAGCACTGTGACACATTTTCACTATAGAGATATTGATAGACAAGACATAGAACATTTATATTGCACTTTTCTCCTGGCAGACTTTTTTTTTCTTTCTTTCTCCTGGTCTCTTTTCCACAGACTGTTGAACTGTGCTCAACAAGCAGTTGCCAGGCTGCAGTGAGCAGTTACTGAGCAGCAGCAAGCAGTTGTGAGAGTTTGAGAGGCATTTCACTGCCTATCAACAGTCTGTGGGAAAGAGGCCTGAAAGTGCCAAAGCTGCAATGACTAGGGTGTGCCCAGCAGTAGGGATGATCAGAGATATGCAAATTCTTCTGAGTTGAAGAAAATATATGCACAATTTTTATGCAAATATATGCAGCTTGAAAATGGACCAATCAATTTAAACCTGGGTTTAAATTGATTGGTTCATTTTCAAACTGCATACATTTGTATAAAAATTTGCATACTTTCAGAAGAATTTACATCTTATTGATCATCCATATTCAGCAGGCAGTAGCAGTCTAATGCCTAGTAGACACCGTACAATTTTCTGTAAGATTTTCTAAGGCGCATTCACACGCCATACCGCTGCAAACGATGGGTCCGTCAGACCCTCTCGTTGGGCGGATGTTCAGCCGACAGTACCACGTGTGTTTGTGCTGTCGGCAACCTGATACGGCTGTTTCTGAATGATCCACTCTGTTGATCGTTCAGAAACAGCCTTATCAGTCTGCTGACAGCGTGTACACGTGCTACTGTTGGCTGAACGTCCACCCAGCAGGAGGGTCCGTCGTTTGCGGCGGTATGGTGTGTGTACGCGCCTTTATGGTGGCCATACATGGTACAATTGTTCATTTTTTTCTAATAGATAATTTAGTTAGATTTTTCTGTTAGATCGAATATAAAGATTTTTCCATCATGTCCGATCAGATTTTTTTTTGAAAAAACAGGATAATTGTTCGAATTTCTTGATGGAAAAAAAATATTTTCTACTTTCATTCGATTATTTAGATGTGTAATTCCTCCTCTGGAGGAGGGGGATCTTGTCTTCCAGGCATTTGTAGGATGTCAAAAGCGCACTCACATACATTGGACAGGAATCGAACCCAGGTCAACTGCTTGGAGGGCAGCTATGCTCACCACTATACCACCAACACTACGGGCTGAAGCCAGCCTAGGAAAGGATGAAAAGCTAGGTGGCCATGCAACCATTCCTGCTAACCTAAAACTTACTTGTGTCTTACAACACAGTGGCCTCAATTGACGGAGCTTAATCAAACACTTTATCAAACGTTTGATAATTTTCCTCATGGGTAAATTCTAATTTTGAATTCACTAAGGTGTTATAGATTTATCGAATGTCTTATCGATGAAATGATCAATAAATCTATAACACCTTAGTGAATTCTAAATTAGATTTTACCCATGAGGAAATTTATCAAACGTTTGATAAAGTGTTTGATAAAGCTCTGTGAATTGAGGCCATTGACTTAAGACTTTACCAAATCCAATGCTCCAATATGGGGAAGCTTCTCTGCTGTTATTTTTTGTTTTGTTTTTTTAAGTGTGGTGTCACAGTTCACTCATCTCTTCAACTACAAGAAAGGCCAGGAGTAGTCTTAGCTACTGTAATATCTATGTTATGGCAGGGCCCTTATTACACTTTCTCTTACAGGGCTATGGAAACCGTTTTGCCCATGCGATAAAGCGAGGTGCAAAAATGAAATTATGCCTAGCAGAGGTTGGTTTCGATCCATCAACCTTTGGGTTATGGACCCAGCACACTTCTGCTGTGCCACTCTGCAGTCAGCTTGCATTTGTATACAATCTTCAAGTTTCAGAAGGGTACATTAGTTGAAATAGTTACACTACAATCTATGGTACAGCAAGGCCCTAATGACACTTTCTCTTAAGGGGCTATGGCTGACATGTCATTAGGGCCTTGCTGTACCATAGATTGTAGTGTAACTATTTCAACTAATTTACCCTTCTTAAACTTGAAGATTGTATACAAATGTAAGCAGAGTGCAAAGTGGCACAGCAGAAGTGTGCTGGGCCCATAACCCAGAGGTTGATGGATCGAGACCATCCTCTGCTAGGTGTACTTTATTTTTTTACACCTTGCTTTACCACATGGGCCAATCGGTGGCCATAGCCTCTTAAGAGAAAGTGTTATTAGGGCCTTGCTGTAACATAGTTTGTAGTGTTACTATTTCAACTAATGTACCCTTCTTAAACTTGAAGATTGCATACAAATGTAAGCAGATTGCAGAGTGGCGCAGCAGAAGTGTGCTGGGCCCATAACCCAGAGGTTGATGGATCGAGACCATCCTCTGCTCGGTGTACTTTATTCTTTACACCTTGCTTTACCACATGGGCCAATCGGTGGCCATAGCCTCTTAAGAGAAAGTGTCATTAGGGCCTTGCTGTAACATACCAGGCGGTGGCGATGTACCTTGGCGTCCTCTTCTTCCACACGTAAGTTTGACCATATCTCTTATCACCCTATGCACACTTGGGTTCCTTTCTCTTGTGGTCTACATTAATTGTTGTTGCGTACTGCCTAACTAGGTTGTTGTTTCCAGTTCCTAGCCTGTAATATTCACAATTAGCTACACAACCGGGTTGCTTGTTTAGTTTAAATACTAATACTTACTGCACTTTGCACAGGCCCCAATAATTCTTTATCAATTTTAAGGTCCCCTTGTTTACCTAATTATTACTGTTATATGTATGATACTTAGTGGAAGTTTATTAGGACTGTTGTTATTATTATTACATTTGTTAATTATTAATCATGTACATCACTGCTATCACCCTTTGGTGATTTTTAATATTGCTTTTATTATGTTTGCTTTTCATCAATAAAGAATTTTGTACTTTGACTATAATTGGAGTGGTCTGGTGCTGCTATTGGGTACTTTTCTCCTTTTTATGTTCAAGCACTCTTTTGTGAATCAAGCCCATAGTGTAGCAGTTAAAGAGACTCTGTAACCTCAAAAAGATTCCCTGGGGGGTACTCACCTCGGGTGGGGGAAGCCTCGGGATCCTAATGAGGCTTCCCACGCCGTCCTGCGTCCCACGGGGGTCTCGCTGCAGCCCTCCGAACAGCCGGCGACAGACCCGACTGTAAAATCAATATTTACCTTTGCTGGCTGCAGTGGGGGCGCTGTGGCTGCTTTCCGCTCCGAACTACACGGAAATACCCGATCTCAGTCGGGTCCGCTCTACTGCGCAGGCGCCGGAAAATTGCGCCTGCGCAGTAGAGCAGACCCGACGGCGATCGGGTGTTTCCGTGTAGTTCGGAGCCGACAGCCGTCAGAGTGCCTGCGCAGGAGCCGGGAAGGTAAATAATGACGTCATCTTGTACGGAGGGCTGCAGCGAGACCCCCGTGGGACAGAGGACGGCGTGGGAAGCCTCATTAGGATCCAGAGGCTTCCCCCACCTGAGGTGAGTACCCCCCAGGGGATCTTTTGATGTTACAGATCCTCTTTAAGGGCTCTGCCTCTGACTAGCCACCAGAGATACTTTGGTATTGATAGAGTTATACAAATTGTTATAACAATATTGATAGAAAAATCACTACAGCAATACTGTATCTCTATAGAAATAATTTCAATATTTGTGCAGTGCTTTTCTCCTGCCAGACTGGTGCACAGGTGCTAGTGTAATTGCAAATGCTCAGCATTTTACAAGTGTTTTTTCTAAGCGTTTATAGGTTTTTGTTATTTTTGGGGTTTTGATTGTACAGTAGAGCTGGAAGTGTACAGCTTTTGTATAAAAAGCGCTTTGAAAATTGCTCTGTTCTAGTGGTTTTTTAGAGTGAGTTTCCTCTTTCCTATACTATCCATTGAGGATGAATTGCTTCAGAAATGCTGCAAGACCTGCTTTTGTGAAAATTTACACAGCGCTCTTTTGTGATCCATCCCATTCAAATACATTAGCCAAGTGGCTGCTTTTCAAAGCAGTAGTGTTTTGAAAAGCGCTCAGAAGCACACTAGTGTTTTTTAGAGGAAGAGCTTAGATTTGAACCCAGGTTGTCTATACCTGAGGCAGAGCCCTTAACCATGAGGCTAGGAACACACTTAGCAGACATGCTCGTGTTTGCAGAAAATGCAGCGTTTTTGCCTACAATGGTAGCCAATGGGCTGCATCAAGAAACACATATAAAAAATGCATGTGTTCTGTATTGGTTTTCAAACATGCGTTTGTAAAAATGCTGGTTTTGTTGGATAATTTTCAAAAATGCATAAAAATGCATATAACAAAAGGCAATAGTAATGCATTGTAATGGGTTTTGTATGGGTTTTTCATGTTTTTTTTGTTTCTTGTTTTTTTTTTTTTTTTAATAAAAATAGTTATCTGATGTATTTCTGCTTCCTGTTGTCTTTCTAGTGATTTGCATAAAATGCAATAGAGAATGCATGGAAAATGCATACAAAATGCATAAGCATTTTGTATATGTTAACCGCAAATGTGTAAAAATGCACGCAAAATGCTAGAAGAATGCATATGTGGGGAAAAATGTAAACACACCAAAAACACACTAAAAATGCACACAGAAAGACCTGCTCAAGATAGAAAATGTGACCTTTCGTGCACAGCCATGTGTGCACCCAGCCTTACACTGTCCAGGCAAAAGTGGTAATGTGATTGAGTTATAAAAATTGATAGGGCAATTAATATTGATTGAAAAATCAGTAGAGAGAGTTGCTGGCATACTGAATAGGAAGAGATGAGATTTGAACCCAGATTTCCTATATCAGAGGCAGAGCCCTTAACCAGTATACTATCCAGCCATACAGAGATGGCAGAGATGATATTGGTAGAGTTAGAATAAGGTAAAAATCACCAGTGAGAGATATTCATAGACATAATAATAATTCCAATATTTGCATAGTGTTTTTCTCCAGCCAGACTCAAAGTGTGTGTGAGGCAGCTATTAGAGCACATTCAGTAGCAGAGGTAGGGAGTTTTGGCTGAGAACTCCTTGCTAATAGGTGCTGGCTTACTGAATAGAAAAACCCACTTTGCCTATGTTAGTGGCAGAGCCTTAAAGAGACACTGAAGCGAAAAAAAAATGATGATATTATGATTTGTATGTGTAGTACAGCTAAGAAATAAAACATTAAGATCAGATACATCAGTCTAATTGTTTCCAGTACAGGGAGAGTTGAGAAACTTCAGTTGTTATCTCTATGCAAAAAAGCTATTGAGCTCTCCGACTAAGTTAGTCGTGGAGATGGCTGTTATCTGACTTTTATTATCTCAACTGTAATTGAACTGTTTACTTTTCCTCTGCCAGAGGAGAGTTCATCACTTCACAGACTGCTCTGAAAGACTCATTTTGAATGCTGAGTGTTGTGTAATCTGCACATATTATAGAATGATGCAATGTTAGAAAAAACACTATATACCTGAAAATAAAAGTATGAGAATATTTTCTTTGCTGCTAATCTTCTAATAATTATTCATAGTACACAACCAATTCATTATATCATATTTTTTTTTTCACTTCAGTGTCTCTTTAACTAGTACACTGTCCAGCCACTAGAGATGATTGATAGAGATGATTGATTGAGGTGATTGGCAGAGATGGTTAATAGAGATGATTGAAATGAGAATGATATTGATAGAGTTATAAAAATTGATAGGAATATTAATATGGATAAAAAATCACTAAAGAGAGCTATCCAGAGAGATAACAATTGCAATATTTATATAGTGATTTTCTCCTGCGAGAGAAGTGTTTGGGAGGCAGGCAGTAGTGCACACTCAGTAGCAGTGGTAGGGAGTTTTGCCTGAGAACGGCTTTGTAATAGGAGCTGGCTTTGGCCTTGTTCACATTAGGGGCTTGAATCACTATACAAACACAAACAAACACAGAACATTTATATTGTGCTTTTCTCCTGGCAGACTCAAAGCGCCAGAGCTGCAGCCACTGAGACACGCTCTATAGGCAGTAGCAGTGTTAGGAAGTCTTGCCCAAGGTCTCCTACTGAATAGGTGCTGGCTTACTGAAGAGGCAGAGCTGTAATTCGAACCCAGGTCTCCTGTGTCAGAGGCAGAGCCCTTAATCATTACACTATCCACCTTCTGTGTGGTGATAACTGCTATCACAGCAGTTATCCTGTGATCTGCCACGCAAAGGTTTTCACGTGCACGGTGCACAGTGTTACTTCGTGTGATAAGGGAAGGATTGGGCGCGATCACCTGAAGTAATTCTGTGCGTGTGAAAACCTTTGCGGCAGATTGCTTGATAACTGCTGTGATAGCAGTTATCACGCTATAGTGAATCGAGCCCTAGGTGTGCTGAGAAACGTGTAAAAGTGCATGTTAAAAAATGCCTGTGCTTGTGTGCACTTTAGTGGGTGCTTCAGTGCATATTTTTTTTTTTTTAAGCTGTGTTTTTTTTTTTATTGTAGCAGTAGCAGTTGTCAATAAAGCTTTGTTTTCATATGTAAATGTACCTTTTTCCCAATTAGGGGTAAAAAATGCATGCGCTTCTATGTGCTTCTATGTGGTAAAAAAAATGGATCCATTAATTTGCATTGATGTGCGCTTTACAGCTCAATGCACAGAAATGCATGCAACACTACGCAGTGCATAGATGTGAACGAGGCACATTTAATAACATTGGAAAATCAATACCTTGCAGAACACACAGGGCAATGCTCTGCGAGAAGCGCACAAAAATTTCCCTGATGTGAACAAGGCCTTACTGAATAGGAAAAGCTGGGATTTGAGCCCATGTTGCCTATGTCAGAGGCAGAGATCTTAACCAGTACACTACTTGGCCAGATATCAATATGAATGGAGATATTCATATCATTAGAGATATTGGTTTAGATCTTAATATAGACAGAGATATAAATATCAAGAGAAATATTGGTATTGAAAGAGGTATCAATATTGATAGTGGTACAGATATGGATAGAAGTGCATATATTGATACAGGTGCAGATATCAATATTGATAGACGTATTGATAGTTGTAGAGATATCAATATTGAGTGACATATCAATAGAAATATATGTAGAGTTATTGATATAGGTGGAGATATCAATATTGATATTGGTAGAGATATTGATAGCAATAGAGATGTGGATACAGATAGAGATATTAATAGAGATAGTGATAACTGTTGATAGAGATATCAATGTTGATAGAGATATTGGTAAAGGCAATGATAGTGATAGCAATAGAGATATCAATAGACATAGTATTAAAGATACTAAGGTGTGCTCAGTAGGCAGTAGCAGTGTCCTTACTGAATAGGTGCTGGCTTACTAAATAGGAAGAGATGTTGAACTCTGGTGCAGATGGTGAACTCCTGTGCAGAGACCTTAAAGCGGATCCAAACCAAATATTTTTAAATCAAATTATTTAGTTGCACCACTCTGACACATACAAAGATAAATAAACACTTTCAGTGAATGCTTTTCACCATTCTCTTTCCATAACTAGGGTTATACAGGTGGCAGCCATTAGCAATTCCTTTTTGCTGGACACCTCCTGCTCCCCCAGTCTGCTGGATTCTGTCCTGGCAATATGCAGGGAAGGGAGGGGTTCCTCCAATAAATGTAAAATATTTTATATTTGTCATCATGGTGGGAAAGATATTGAGAGAGGTAAGGATATTGATAATGATTGCAAACTATTATCTGTACAGAGCAGGGCTAGAACCTGTAACTCGAGAGACACTGACAAAGTGACTTAACATGCTGCACCACAGTTCTCATGTGTCTTGTATGAGTTCTATTGCTATTACTTGCATCAAACCATGAGTAAGTGAAAAGCTGTATAGAGCTTTTGAACCTTCTGTAGTTGTTAAAGGTAGGGCTTCCATAGGTAGTGGTGGCTTGTCTGAGAAGTGAGTTGTTTTTATTACCATGTGGTGGTGAGTTCAAATCCAGGGTGAGAAAAATGGAGGTAAATTAGCATATGATTTTTGATAAATTCTTACTACGGTATATGCTTGAGTATAAGCCTACCTGAGTATAAGCTGGCCTCCCAACTGTTACCTTAAAAAAACTGGGGAAATTTTTTGACCTGAGTATAAGCTGGGGGGTGGCAACCACAACACCACTCAAAGGCATTAATTCAGCTTATCAATTGGCCATTATTCTTCTTCAAATATCCTTAGTTATAGTATGCTCTCAAATATTTGACCTTTTTTAACTTGCCTCTTGTATCCCTGCCCTCTCCATCATTATAGTTGTGCATGTCCACAGACTTCCTACCTACCCAACTGTGGCAGCCACTCACTTTAATCCTACCTCCAAAAAATTGTATTTGTGAGAGTGATGTGGAGGCTGCCATTTTTATTTCCTTTTAAACAATACTGGTTTTTTGGCAGTCCTGCTGATCCTCTGCCTGTAGTATGTGTAGCCATAGTATGTGTAGCCATAGATCCTGAACAAGCATGCAGAAGATCAGGTGGTTGTGACATTGAAGTCAAATTTTACCAGTCTAGCTGTATTTTTTTTCTGGTGTGATTCAGACACTACTGCAGCTAAATATATTAGCAGGACAGGACATAAAAATGGCAGTCTCTACATATGTCTCACCTCAGGTACTCTTTAAACATTTTGAACACAATCTTAATGTTTGTTGGAGTCAAACTCCTGGCATTGGGTTAGAGAGTGTGTTCCTTTACACAGTGAGCCAACCTGAAAACAGATATTGCTGTGATCAAACACCTCTAAAGTATATGTAATTGAAAAGCATGATCAAAAGTATATACTTGATTAGAGTTGGAGTTGAACCTGCAATGCATGATCCAACAACCTAGTGATCTAAGGTGATGTGCCACAGACCTCATCTGTATTGTAGTTGATGTTATAGCACTCCATGGGCTTGATTCACTAAACTGTGATAAGACAAATATCACACTGTATCAAAGATATCACATGTTTCAAAGATACCACATGTTATTAAAGTTATCACATGTGATCAAAGTTATCACGTTGTCAAATTTAACATGCTTTATCAGAGTAGCATAGTGAGTGCTATGAACCTGCAAGGGCTCAGCGCAGGATGAGTGCCATTGTCAATTAGTAGGCATAAGTTTGTAGTGCTTGTCATGCTACTCTGATAAGGTGTGTTAACCTTGATAATGTGTGATATGTTTTTATAATGTGTGATAAGTTTTCATAAGGTGTGATATCTTTTCTTAAGGTGTGATATCTTTATATGGTGTGATGTTTGAGTTATCATGGTTTAGTGAATCAAGCCCCATATAGCAAGTCATGAGTATGTGCATAGCTGGATGCAGCTTTTGAACCTGCTGTAGTTATTGAAGTGGACATTGGGATAGTCAGTTTTGTATTCCATGAAATTAGCATATTGTTTGAATAAAAGCAGACTTATTAACACACACACATACACAGACACACACATATATGCATTGTTTTGTGTAGTTTATGTAATTTGTCCTCTTTTGTGTGGTACAAAAGTGTTAGTGGTTGGAGGTCACCATGGTTAATATGAGAAATGTATAATATGTGAACCTTGCAAGTCCTTGATTTGCATCTGAAATATATCAAGTCAAAAAATGTACATATAAAAGTACTCAAAATGGTAACAGTGCCTATGAACAAAGTATGATAAGTGCAAAATATTGCTTTGTGCATGTTGAAGTTAAGCATAATTGAAATGGATTGAAATTAAACACAGTGAGAATTGATATTGCAATGTGTGAATGGTGTGATAATGTTCCTCAATTTGTTTGTGCTGTTATTTGTGTCTCATATCAGGTATTATTGTGTCTTGGTTTATGGTCACCTGTGAAGCATTAACATTAGGTCATTTATACATAGGTTGCCTACCTATAGAACTATACTGATGTAGTAGTTCCTATTCCTAATCCTTACTGTGTTGACATGGTGCAGGTTTGAACTTAGCTTGTTATGGCTTGAGAGTCTGTTACCTTACACACTAAACTAATCTCAAGCCTAATTGCTGCTGGCATCAAAATAAGTCAAAGGAGATATATTTTTGAGGTGTAATGAAAGTATAGGTTTTGAGTCTTCTTTATGTTGTAATGCTGCAGTTTGTGTAGCAGTGTGTGGCTCATAGAGTAGATGAGCAGGCTTGTTACCACAAGGCCATGGGTTCAAATCCCAACACTGCAAGATAAATTCTAAAATGGTGCAGTAGGTTGGTCTTGCTCATATAAGGCAATGGGTTACATTCCCAAAAGTGTAAGTGTAAGTGTAAGTGTAAGTGTAAGTGTAAGTGTAAGTGTAAGTGTAAGTGTAAGTGTAAGTGTAAGTGTAAGTGTAAGTGTAAGTGTAAGTGTAAGTGTAAGTGTAAGTGTAAGTGTAAGTGTAAGTGTAAGTGTAAGTGTAAGTGTAAGTGTAAGTGTAAGTGTAAGTGTAAGTGTAAGTGTAAGTGTAAGTGTAAGTGTAAGTGTAAGTGTAAGTGTAAGTGTAAGTGTAAGTGTAAGTGTAAGTGTAAGTGTAAGTGTAAGTGTAAGTGTAAGTGTAAGTGTAAGTGTAAGTGTAAGTGTAAGTGTAAGTGTAAGTCGGCTGGCTGGGTCGTGTAAGGATGGAGGTTGCCTGTGTGTAGGGTGCTCAGTCCCGTCTGGGTTGCCTGCCTGTGGTGCTGGGTCGGCTGGCTGTCGGTAGGGTGCTCTGAACGGGATTTCGTTCAGAGCTTCCCCCGTCGCCATGGCGACGATCGGACTGACATCATCGACGTCATGACGTCAGACGGAGTCCCGATCCACCCCTCAGCGCTGCCTGGCACTGATTGGCCAGGCTTTGCACGGGGTCTGCGAGGGGGGGCCCCTCTTTCGCGTCGGGTAGTAGCAGATTGGCAGCCAGCGGCGATGATCGGAGAAACACGCAGCTATCAAATTGATATCTCGTGTTAAAAAAAATGTATCCAAATCGGCCCACCAGGGCCTGAGCGGTGACCTCCAGCATCCCTGGACGAGCTCAGCTCGTCCAGAACGATAGGGTGGTTAAACCCTTGTGCCTCCTCCTGTGCCTTCTTCTGTCTCCTTCTGTTCCCCTTTGTGCCTGCTTCTCTCTCTGCAGCTCCTTCTGTCTCCCTGTGCCTTCCTCTTTCCCCCTTTCAGTCCTTGTCTCACTGTACCTCCTTTTGTCCTCCTTCAGTCCCTCTGTGCCTCCTTCATTTATCCTGTGCCGCCTTCTTTCCCTATTTGTGCTTCCTTCTGTCCCCACTTGTGACTTATTCTGTCCCCCTCTATGCCTCCTCCTTTCCCTGTGTGCCTCCTTCAGTCCCCATGTGCATCCTTCTGTCCCCCTTTAACACTCCTTCTGTCACTGTGCCTTCTTTTGCCCTCCCCCACCCCACCTGTGCCTTCCCTATGTTCCTTGTGCCTCCTTCTGTCCCCCTGTGCCTTCTTATGTCTCACTTCTTATTTCTCTCTGCGTTCCAGCATGCGTTCCACTCTCGTCACTTCCTGCAATGCCGTCCACTTACAGTCCACTTACAGTACAGTGGACGGGATTGCAGGAAGTGGCGAGAGTGGAACGCACGCTGGAACGTAGAAAAGGTGAGTCCTCCCCGCCCGCTGCCTGACAATCAGTGCTGCTCAGATACCATTTTTCACTATCTGGAACTAATTCGGATCCAGATACCCCTCTATAGATCCGGGTTGGATATCTGGATCAAAAATTTTCCAATCCAAATCCGGATATTCGACCCCATTATCCGGGGTATCTGGACGTATTTGGATATCTGGATAGAAAAACCAGAAGTGCCCTTTAAAATTGCTTTAAAAAGGGTTTTTAGGGTCAATGAGGCATGTATCATCAATATTTTGCAAAGGGGAACACTAATTGATGATCTGGGAACTTAAACCCCCCCCCCAAAAAAATGGCTGTCAATTAACATTAGGCCTAGGTTACAGAGTGCGTTCGTGCAGCCCACATTTTGTCCAAAGTGCAAAGTGCCACTTGCAAAGTGCCACTTGCAAAGTGCCACGTGCAAAGTGCCAAGTGCAAACACGTGCAAAGTGCCACATGCAAACTGCAAACACGTGCAAAGTGCACAGTGCCACGTGCAAACACGGGCAAAGTGCAAACACGTGGAAAGTGCAAAGTGCACTTTGCACTTGGCAATTTGCACGTGGTGGCACATGGTACATTGCACTTTGTACGAATATGCACTTTGCACGTGTCACTTTGCACTTTGCACATGTTTGCACGTGGCACTTTGCACGTGTTTGCACGTGGCACTTTGCACGTGTTTGCACGTGGCACTTTGCTCTTTGCACGTGTTTGCACGTGGCACTTTGCACTTGGCACTTTGCACATGGCACTTTGCACTTGTTTGCATGTGGCACTTTGCACTTTGCACGTGTTTGTATGTGGCAGGCAGCAGCTGGCCTGGTGTGTGCACAGCACACACACACAGGGCTCTATTCATAAAACCTTCCCGCAAGTTTTCCGCTCAAAACAGCGGATTTTCCCGTCCATTTAGCAAAGTGGGCATTCAAAAAATCTGTTCCCGCATGAAAATCTACAATCCCCCAGCAGAGCGAGAAATTTCCGCCTTCTCCAGTGTTTTTCTAGATTTATCTAGAAAAAAGTAACAAAATGGCCATTCATAAAGATTAGAGGAAGCGGTATGTGGACGGGAAATACCGCTTCCTCTGATTTTGCGGATTACATACAAGTGAATGGGACAGACCTCCCAGAGAGAGCAGTGCACGGAGGGACTCTGCCGGCTGAAGTGTTTCCGCATGCCTTCCGACAGCTTACCGCCAGCCTTCAGCGGGAGATCTCCGCACTTGCATCGCAGCTTTCAAGATTTCTTTGAATGACCACCCAAAAGTGTGAAATACCGCTGCGGTATTTTCCCTCCAGGAGTTTTCTCGCAACAACTTTTTTATGAATAGAGCCCACAGACACATAGCAGCTGCAGCAGCACTGCAGCACACACTCTAAATGTCACACTATGACATCAATCAAGCTAATTAACGATTTAACTATAGTGTAGTGATAGTGAAGGGGTTAATCACTGAACAGCTTATCACTATGTACAGCCCTTGGCCCAGCAGCACTGCACCACACACTCTAAAGGTCCGTACACACGCCGGACTGCAGGCAACGACGGGTCTGTCGTCACCTCCCGCTGGGCGGGCATTCCAGCGACAGTCCGGCATGTGTACAGTCTGTCTGCAGACTGATACGGCTGTTTCTGAGCGATCCGCCTGGCGGATCGCTCAGAAACAGCCTTATCAGTCCGCCGACAGACTGTACACATGCCGGACTGTCTGCTGAAAACCCACCCAGCGGGAGATGACGACAGACCCGTCGTTGCCTGCAGTCCGGCGTGTGTACGGACCTTTACTGTCACACTATGAGACATCCATTAAGCTAATTAACGATTTAACCATAGAGTAGTGATAGTAGTGAAGGGGTTAATCAATGAACAGCTTTAGGTTTATAACTGTGTACAGCCCTTTGTAGGGCACCAGCACTGGAGCATGTCTCTCAGTGAGCAATCAGCAAGCCAGGGCGATCTGTCTCATCATGGCAGCCCTCCTTATTATACAGGGGGGCTGGCCAGGGTTCCCCTCTGTGATTGGTTGCTAGGGCTTCTGCTGAGAGCCCTCTGATTGGCTCCAGGATGTCATTACCTTAGTTACAGTATTTCGGATCCGGATACCCGCAATATCCGCGGATATCCGCGGTATGCGTCCAACTATCCGCAGATAGCTATTCGGATTTGGGCCCAGCTATCTGGAATCCGGATCTGGTCGGATAGGCCTAAAAAGTTTGGATATCCGGGGTTACCCGAATATCAGGAATCCTGATGAGCAGCACTGCTGACAATATACCTGCTGCACTTGATCACCGGAAAGGGTGCGCAGATCGGGGGACCCAGGTGCCCTGCCACTGTGCCCAACACCCCTTTCCTTCTCGCTACTCCCTCTAGCTCGGCGCCCCCCCCCCTCCACGGCAATGTTGTCCCCCCGAATTAGCCGGCTGATGAACCTGCCTCACCACACCTTATTGGCGGACCGGCCCTGACTGTGTCCCCACTTTACTTTACATTGGTCATTTTTTTTTACCCTCCATTTTTAACTTTTAAAATATGTTTGCAGCATACATTTCCAGTCTGTATAAACGTATGCCGGGGGGGGGGGGGGGGGCGGAGTCATGCTGGAGGGGGTAGCAATCAGGAGGAGGTGACAGCGGTCGGCTGGAATGGGGGGTCTGGGGGTCGCCCCACTTACCTGGGTCCCCCGTCTCCACACCCCCTCCAGCTATTTGCGCCTTAAACTTGTAATTAAATGTAATGTAGGCAGCAGTGGAACACAAGGAGAGAAGGCGTCCCCGCTTGACTTCCTCTCTATACTTCGGAGGGCGGCATTGCAGGAAGTGACGTGGCAAGCGGAGAAAGTAAGGAGAGAAGGTAGGTTTCCTCTCTCACTGCCTACATTGGGCTTGATTCACAAAAGGGTGCTAACTTACTTAGCACGCCTAAAAGCCCCTTAGCACGACTAAAGCCCTTCTCGCGCTAAATTAGCTTAGTTTAACAACTTTTGCACAAAAAGCTGGAGTGGGAGCGGGGACGGGGGACCCAGGTGAGGGAGGGGGTGCGACCCCCCTCCCCGCCGACCGTTGTCACCCCGTCTCCTGGTTGCGGCTATCACCTCAAGCATGGATCCATGTGTGGTCCGTGAAAATCATGCAAATCCGGATCGTTCAGTTTTTCAAAACGGTTCCTCCAGAACGCAGATGGATTCGTTTTGAAACTGAGTGAAGAAGGCTGCTATTTTTAACATTGGTATCCGTGGCTTCGTTTTTGTTTTGGGCCAAAACCGGAGCCACGCCAGTTCATTTCCCGCAGCCTGCAGTCTCCTGGGAGAGACAGAGCAGGGCTACGGAAAGATGGCTACCAAAGCCATGCAGTATAGACTATTTGTGTCTCCAGTACAGGGCTTCGGGCGCCATCTTCCCGTAGCCCTGCTCTCTGCCTGTCAGCGCGGGATATTTGCTGCTGGAGGATCGTCAGGGGAGCTGCGCGCCAGAGGCCGGCCGGGAGAGGAGACTTCTGCCAGGTGAGTGAATTGTTTTGTTTTTTTTACAGGTGCATTTTTTTCTAGTGAATGCTGCCCACATTACGATTTTCTGGTGATTGCTGCCCACATTACGATTTTCCAGTAAATGCTGCCCACATTACGATTTTCTGGTGATTGCTGCCCACATTACGTTTTTCCGGTGAATGCTGCCCACATTAAGATTTTCTTATGATTGTTGCCCACATTACGATTTTCTGGTGATTGCTGCCCACATTACGATTTTCCGGTGAATGCTGCCCACATTACGATTTTTCGGTGAATGCTGCCCACATTACGATTTTCTGGTGATTGCTGCCCACATTACGATTTTCTGGTGATTGGTGCCCACATTACGATTTTCTGGTGATTGGTGCCCACATTACAATTTTCTGGTGAATGCTGCCCACATTACAATTCTCCAGTGAATGCTGCCCACATTACGATTTTCTGGTGATTACTGCCCACATTACGATTTTCTGGTGAATACTGCCCACATTACGATTTTCTGGTGATTGCTGCCCACGTTATGATTCTCTGGTGAATGCTGCCCACGTTACGATTTTCTGGTGATTGCTGCTCACGTTACGATTCTCTGGTGAATGCTGCCCACATTACGATTTTCTGGTGAATGCTGCCCACATTACGATTTTCTGGTGATTGCTGCTCACGCTACGATTCTCTGGTGAATGCTGCCCACATTACAATTTTCTGGTGAATGCTGCCCACTTAATGATTATTTTCTGGTGAAATGCTGCCCACTTTACGATTAATTTACAGTGAAACGCTGCCCAATTATGATTCTTTGGCACCTATGGGGGGGGGGGGGGGGGCATCCAAATTTTCGCAGGGGGGCCCAGTGATTTCTAGTTACCCCTTTGCATAAACAATTAACTTTTAAATTTTTCTCCTGAGTTATCTCCTAGGGGATCATTTTTATCTTCTATTCTTAATAATAACTTCTCAGCATGTTACAATTGAAAAAGCACCCAATAGTTGTTGAAAAGTACTAACAAGGTTATTTAGACCTTATTCAAACCTTAAAACGAAATGCACTGCGCACCGCATTTTTGGAAAAAGCGATTTCCTAAGTGCTTTGCCAGAGCGGTTTTGAGATTCACTACCTGTTTTGTGAGTGTTTAGCGCTCTGCCTATACCTTCCATTATATGAAAATTGCCCCCAAAATGGTACAGGCATTGCTTTGCTGAACGCACAACGCACAAACTGCGCTGATATGAACCTTCTCATAGAGATTCATTGCACAAGCGTTTTGTAGGCGATTTTAAACATCGCCTGCGCTTGAAAGAAGGCCGAAAACTCCCCTAGTGTGATCGAGCACTAGGTCTATGGGCTACCATATAGCATAAACAAGGTTCCATTTCCGATTATTATAATTTTTCCACCAGGATCAGGAGCAAACATGTTGTATCCAGCACAGGAGATGTGTGCGCAGCCAGCGCCATCATAGAACGCAATAGGAATTACGCCTATAGCGATGCACGCAGCACAGTGAGTAACTGCGGCACCATCAGAAGACAGAACTGAAGCTACTTTTAAAACACTGTAATTCGGCCGCCAGCGATAGCTGGAAGCCGAATAACATGTTTCCCCACCATCCACGTGGACCAGGAGGGGGAATAGTAATTAACGCCACTGGGACTTGTGCAGCAGCAGGGTAAGCCATATATCGGCTGTATCCTGCGCCCAAGTCTCCCGGCTGCAATTTCATACGTAACGTACTCATCAGGAGGAGGGAAGTCAGTCAATAATAATGTGGGGTGGGGGGAAGACAAATCTGGTCACGTACTGTGACAGTATGTTAGGTGTTTTAAGTCTGCTTTCATCATCAAGAGTTTTTTCAAGCAAAATTATAGCGAGAGGACACATGAGTGTATGTCAAACTGTACAGTGAGTGATCGTATCTCAAGAGATTTCAGCGGTGACATGAAGCGAAAGTGAAGCCATTGTTCTGGGTGCTTTGCTTATGTCACATACACATAAGTAGCACCCCCTATCGGTAAACAAGCAAACAGCACGTCTGAAGGGAAGCGGAAGAAGTCCGCTGTTGGGTATTTCGGTCCGTGTAGGGGCGTGCCGTGTGTATTTTCGTTTCCAATTGGGTGCACTCTGGTAGGAGGGCGTGGTCATATGCCATCCGAAGCCTGGAACTGCTCGGCTCTTCCCGTGGTGGTCGGATCATGCTGCTGCCGGGAATAGATCAGCAGCTGTGAGTGGGAGACCCCCGCCCCGAGAAGGGGGGGAGACAGAGCATCCCCTGTATTGCTGGGGTCGGTACAGGTACGAGCACCACCTTCCTGTAGCCGGGCTGCCTGAGTGCAACAAGTTGGTTTTTTAACGGTAGAGTTGAAAGTGTGGAAAACAAGTTAAAACAGGAAGAGCACCGCTGTGCTTTACCTGTGCTCCTTGTAATGGCTGCCATGCGTTGGAAAGTCACCTGTGCCACAGGTATCTGTAGCCCAGACCCTCCAACATCAGCAGTACTAAATAGCTACACACTTTTCATATTAATATCCCATACACTAAACCAATGGACCATTGACAGAGCGTTGTTTTTGTTTTGTTTTATAACATAATAGAGATGAGTTGTGATCGTTAACCAGTAATTCCAGGACAGTGTAACTAGTGTGGGGTCATGCAGTGTGTTGCCTGCAATATCAGTCAGTGGTGTGGAATGAAGTGTGTCCTGATGATTACTTATATCGGGTTCTCAACATCATTATATGCACCCATTTATGAATGTTAGTGTTTATTATCAGGTATCACCCGTTGTGTGCTACATCATATTCAGTACCCCCTGGCACATGTTTGTTAGTACTCCATAATTATGCATACAAGTTATGCTTAATTAGTTTTTCAAATTGGTTTGACTATTATTATTTTCAATCTCAACACATACTGCAATTGATTAAACGTTGATGTACCTCCTGATACCCTATGGTGTATGCATACCACATGTTCAGAACCTAGGGTTTGGCTCAGTACATATTTGTTGCCTCTGTTTTGTTCAGCATTTGTTTCTATTGCCTAATTTGATATAAAGGTTATATTATGGCCTAAACAGGCTTTTTATGGTTGTGTGAGTCAAGACAATAAAGATGAGCATAGTAAATAAATGAAACTTGACAAAGCCAAATAAAAATATTAATCTCATTGCTATGCTGCAGGATAGTGATCAGGAAATCCATTTATGGCAAAGTGCACACTGAGGCAACATTCATAGTGGTGTGATGCTTCATAACACCTGGTATGTAATGAGGCTTGCCAAAATGCACCATCTATGACAGGGGTCTCAAACTCAATTTACCTGGGGGCCACAGGACGCAAAGTCAGGATGAGGCTGGGCCGCATAAGTAATTTCACAATCGCCGCCTCTGCCCGCCCCTCTCACTTTTCCTTCACAGAGAGGGGCGAGGAGAGGCGGTGATCCGTACGGCGATTGACGTCAGGAGGGGCAGAGCTGAAGCTGAAAGCTCTGCCCCTTCCAGGAAATGCCGGGCGGATTGCCCCTCCGGCGATTTGGGGGCTCTGCAGCCCTCGTTTAGCAGCGGTGATGCGGCGGATTACTTCGGAGCACTGAAGCGAACTATAAGGAAGCTTTTGCCGGCGAGGGCCACAAAATATTGTATCGAGGGCCGCAAATGGCCCTCGGGCCGTGAGTTTGAGACCCCTGATCTATGACATGTTCACAGTCCAGCAGGTGCGTTGCAGTATAAGGTCATGCTAGCGCACTGCGTTACCGCCAAAAGCACGAGTTAAAGGCTACCAGAGCCGAATCAAGTAGGAGAAATGGGGGGAGCAGGCATGTATGTGGAGCTCTCCTGATGGTCACCATTCCCCCCCCCCCCCCCCTGTTCTCCTTTTGGTCCCCTCCTTTCATATCTAAATGCCCCCCGGGAGCCTTTTCTGGGTCTCTGGAGTCTGGCATAAGTGTTGGCCTGGCTGTGCGCAGCCAACATTGCGTGGCTGGGAGCACACTGCACATGACCTCTCGATTATATCATGCAGAGTGCTGCCGGTCGTGCGCAGCTGGGCCTGAGCCTGCGCACTAATGCTGGACTCCAGAGACCCAGGAGAGGCTTCCGGGGGGCATTTAGATAGGAAAGTAGGGGGACAGAGAACGATTTCTCCTACTTGATTTGGCTCTGGTATCATAAAAGTGAAGCTGACTCTTAATTGTATACGCACTGATAACATGCGGTGCCGTTTTCCTGTTATTTTGCGTTCCTGCTGTTACAAGGCACGCAAAGCAATTTCCACTGTGAGCCTAGCCTTATGGTTCTAGAAAGGCCTGGAAAACTACATAAAATCCCCAAATAGCGCTTAGGATTATTTACTACGATTAAACCAACATTAAGTTATTAACTCAAATTGTTCGATATCTAACTGAATTCAAATGTGTGCAATTTGACTAAATTCAAATGTATGCCATATTGCATATAGAACTGCTAAAGTATGAATATCTTCCCATAGGACATAAGTAAATCACCCAATAGCTAATTGGCTCATTATGAGGCATGCAAAAAGTATAATACAAATATTATGCACTCAAACACACGATCTGGCATGCACCAGTCGCACCCACCTTCACACTGCAATGGGAAAAATAAAATTGTAAAAATATATATATGCAAAAAATAGAAAAAGTGCTAATGGATATGGAATTGGCAATTGGTAACATATATATTGTATGAGGCATCATTAATTACATGATTAATCTGATTCTGCAAATGCTTTTTCCAAGAGCAAGGGGTTAATGAGTATCAATGCAGCACTGGTGTTCAGGTGTACAAATTCCTAGTAAGGGGAATTTGTACACCTAAACACCAGTGCTGCATTGGTATTAATTAACCCAGTGTTTCTCAAACCTGTCCTTGTGACTCCCTAACAGTGCATGTTTTGCAGGCAACCTCCCCTATGCACAGGTCGGGCAATTAGAGTCTCAGCTAGGTGGATTCCACGTAGCGGAGACCCTAATTACCCCACCTGTGCATAGGTGAGGCTGCCTGCAAAACAGGCACCATTGGGGAGTCACGAGGACAGGTTTGAGAAACAATGCATTAACCACTTCGGCTGGGGTGAATAGGATTGAGCGGCTCCACCAGCCTGAGATCACCACGCATACCGAAGAGACTGTAAGGCCTCGTTCACATTGCGTTCCGATCGCAGTTGCGTTTGCGTTGGGCGGTTTTTAACACTTTTTTTTTTTGTTTTGTTTTTTACCCCTTCCCAGCAATTTCTGTGAATTGGGCGGTTTTGGTAAGAGTTTTTGTAAACGCTTTTGCACATCGATTCTGATTTTTTTTCACTTCCTGTCAGTCAGGAAGTGAACTCTTAAATCTGGAAAAGAAAAAATACAATGTATTTATTCTTAAAAACACTCAGGCCCCATTCACACTACACGCGTTGCCGTCCGGATCTCAGCAACGTGCGTGTGCAGGAGGCCGACACGCACAACATCAGACAGTGCATAGACTGCACTGTCTGATGTTCACACTGCATGTGTTCCGGACCAGTGTGGTCCGGGAACGCATGCTGCACACATTTTTTCCCAAAACGCGCTGCTGACGCATTCACTTTTAGTGAATGGGATCAGCCACGCAACGCATACAAACGCGGATGGCATGTGTTCGTATACGTTGCGTTCCGAACGCACAGCCATCCGTGTTTGTTGATGTGAACGGGGCCTTACGCATTCGCTGCACAAAGTGATTTTGTGAGCGTTTTGCGGTTTTCCTATACCTTCTATTGAGGGAAATCGCCGCAAAAATGGTCCATGCAGCACTTCTGTGAGCGGGTCGGAAATTAACCGCTCAGATGTGAACTCTCTCATAGAGAATCAGTGCACAAGCGCTTGCAGGGCGATTTGGAAAAATCAGCGCTTTAAAAATTACAAAAGTGCCTCCAGTGTGAACAAGCCCTAACAGCCTGTTGGCTCTAATAAAATCAGATTGAGGGTAGGTGCACACATAATGTGAAAGGTCGCGTTTTATGTCATGTACGTTTTTTGTGTGTGCTTTTACTGCGATTTTTGTGCATCAGCGGTTTTTTAATGCAGATGTGTTTTTTGCATGCGTTTTAATGTTTGCGTTTCGCATATGCAAAACGCATATTCGTTTTGTATACGTTTTTCAATTGCGTTTTATGCAAATAACTAGGAATACAACAGGAAGTGGAAATGCATCACAAAACAATTGCAAAAAAACGCATGAAAAACGTATACCATTGCGATTCCATTCACTTTCATTATGTACATTTTTGATGCATTGTTGCATATCATGCAACAAAACCAGCGTTTTTTAAAACGCACACAAAATGCACATACGTTTTTTTATATGCGTTTTTCTGCCTGAACTCCATCAGATACAAATCTTTGCAAGATGCTGAACACAAAGATACTGTACACATGCAACAGATCAGTATCAGCAAAAGATCTGTTCCTGCAAAACATCAGTTTCTGCAAAATGCATTCCTAGTGTATGAGATCTACAGATCTCATACACACCTTGTTTAACAGACATTCATCTGCATATCTGACAATTATCTGCAGATCTGAAGATCCATCCTGGTGTATCTGATCTGCAGATAATTGTCCGTTAAACAAGGTGTGTATGAGATCTGCAGATATCATAGACTATGAATACATTTTGCAGGAACGGATCTTTTGCAGAAACTGATTTTTTGCAGATACTGATTTGTTGCATGTGTACAGCATCTTTGTGTCCAGCATCTTGCAAATTTTTTTATCTGATGGGGAGTTCAGCTCAATAGACTAGACTGTGTAGGTATGGCTCTCATACTACATGGAAGGGGGTAAAATTGGTCTGTGATCTTTAATTTTCCAAAGACTTTTATCTGACGTGTGTACCCACCTGAACTCCACCTGCTTACTAGGAATTTGTACACTTTAACACCAGTGCTGCATTGGTGCTTATTAATCCCTTGCTATTGGAAAAGTATTTGCAGAATCAGATTAACCAACGGTGCCTCATACAATATATGTTACTAATTGCCTATTCCATATGTATTAGCACGTTTTCTAATTTTTGCAAGATCTTTTTGCATACTTATAATTTTACTTATTCCCCCCCCCCCCCACTGCTGTGCGGAGGTGGGTGCGATTGGCGCATGCTAGATTGTGTTTGAGTGCATAATACTTGTATTATACTTTTATGTCTTATTGCATGCCTCATTACGAGCTAATTGGCTATTGTGGGATTTAACCAAACACAGAACACTTATATCGCGCTTTTCTCCTGGCAGACTCAAAGCGCCAGAGCTGCAGCCACTAGGACGTGCTCTATAGGCAGTAGCAGTGTTAGGGAGACTGGCCCAAGGTCTCCTACTGAATAGGTGCTGGCTTACTGAACAGGCAGAGAAGAGATTCGAACCCTGGTCTCCTGTGTCAGAGACAGAGCCCTTAACCATTACACCATCCAAACACTTAACGACCAGCCCTGTTTTGTATGATCTGTGCTGGGTGGGCTCTGCAGCCCCCAGCACAGATCAGGTGGCAGGCAGGGCGATCAGACTTCACCCCCTTTTTTTTTTCTTCCCACTAGGGGGATGTCCTGGGGGAGGGGGGTTGGGGTCTGATTGCCGCCTAGTGAAGGGGGGGGGCGCCTCAAAGCCCCCCATCTGCAGCGATATTCCCCTCTCCTTCCCTCCCTCCCCTTCTCAATATAGGCGGTACAGGACAGCGATCCGTCCTGTACCGCCTCAGATAGGCTTCAGCCTATCAGATGGCCGCGATCCCCGGCCAATCAGAGGAATCGCCGATCTCTGTGACAGCAGCGCCGTAAAATGTAAACACCAGGGATTACGTCCCTGGGTGTTTACAATTAGCCTGCGAGCCGCGATCGGAGGCTCGCAGGCTGTCCACGGAGCCCCGCTCCCCCCGGCCGCTTCCATGGAAACACAGGTGGGACCAGCCGCTGCCGGCGGCAGCTGGATGTTAAGTGGTTAAGGTAGGTACACACATCAGATAAGTCTCTGGGAAATGAAAGATCACAGACCAATTTTACCCCCTTCCATGTAGTATGAGAACATGCCTACACAGTCTATTCTATTGAGCTGAACTCCC
Organism: Hyperolius riggenbachi; assembly: GCF_040937935.1. Taxonomy (NCBI): domain Eukaryota; kingdom Metazoa; phylum Chordata; class Amphibia; order Anura; family Hyperoliidae; genus Hyperolius; species Hyperolius riggenbachi. The sequence goes on along the minus strand of NC_090647.1, from coordinate 263,812,440 downwards.
CATCAGATAAAAAATCTTTGCAAGATGCTGAACATATGCAAAAGATCAGTTTCTGCAAATTGCATTCACAGTGTTCGATATCTGCAGATCTCATACACCTCTTGTTTAATGGACATTCATCTGCAGATCTGGAGATCCATGCTGGTGGATCTGATCTGCAGATGAATGTCTGTTAAACAAGATGTGTATGAGATCTGCAGATATCATAGACTAGGAATGCATTTTGCAGGAACTGATCTTTTGCATGTGTACAGCATCTTTGTGTCCAGCATCTTGCAAAGATTTTTAGCTGATGGAGAGTTCAGCTCAATAGACTAGACGGTGTAGAGTATGGCTCTCATACTACATGGAAGGGGGTAAAATTGGTCTGTGATCTTTAATTTTCCAAAGACTTTTATCTGATGTGTGTACCCACCTTTAGGCCTCTTTTCTACAGACTGTTGAACTGTGTGCTCAGCAAGCAGTGAGCAGTTGTGAGTGTTTGAGAGGCATTTTACTGCCTATCAAGTCTGTGGAAAAGAGGCCATAAAAGATACCTCTTTTTAGTGGCCAGTTCTATTAAGTATTAAGATCATAGCTGATGCACCGCATTTCCGCGCCAGAACAATGCATTTATACCTCCGAAATCCCCGGGGCAAAATTCTAAAATCCTTCCTGGAAGAGGCAGAGCTGTGCACTGTAGCTCTGCCTCCGCTTAAGTCAATCTCCTCCGATCTCCGCCTCTCCCCGCCCCTCTGTCTTCTTTCACTAAGAGAGGCGGAGATTGACTGGACTGGAGGCAGAGCTACAGCTCAAAGCTCTGCCTCACCCAGACAGCAAAATCCACGACCTAGAAAGTCGTGGAATTTTGCCATCAAGATTTTGGGGGTATAAATACCTTGTTCTGGCGCGGGGATGCGGCGTCAGCTATGATCTTAAAGGAAAGATCTGCGCACATAAAAAAAAAAAAACTGTACTTATCTGGGGCTTCTTCCAGCTCCTGGCAGCCGATCAGTGTCCTCGTAGCAGCTCCTCTCTCTCCCGGCTTCCAGGTCGGCGTCATGTGCGCTCCGCGGCGGGGGGTCACGTGGTGTACATGACGTCATCGGGTCTCTACTGCACAGGCGCAGTAGTTCTGCGCCTGTGCAGTAGAGACCTGATGACGTCCCTACACCATGTGACCCCCCCCCCCCCCCCCCCGCCGTGGAGCGCACAGCAGCTGACCTGGCGAGGTCGGCTTCTTCACCGCTGGACGCCGGGAGGGAGAGGAGCTGCTACGAGGACACCGATCGACTGCCAGGAGCTGGAAGAAGCCCTAGGTGAGTGCAGTTTTTTTTTTTTTTTTTATGTGCAGCGTGAACCTACCCTTTAAAGCCGAATAGAACTGGACAACGTGCACCTGGGTGGGTTGAGGGAGGGAGTTTTTTTTTTTTTTGTTTTTTTTTTACCCAGGCTTCAGTCTTCTTCCTCTTCAATTGTGTCCAACGTGGGGTTGAAGGAGGAAGTGTGGTAGTCGTGTGATTCAACTTGGAATGCGACCTGTGGCGCTATTGAAAGCGGTAGACAGAAGCCTGGCAAGTTAACCCTCCTTCACCCGCCCGCTCAAGTGCACGGATCGGCGGAACAGAGTGAAAATGGATCCGATTGACCGGTGATCAGATCCGTTTTCACGGCTCCGTTTGCCAGTGTGAACCAAGCCTTACAGATCTGGGGAAGCAGAGACCGGATCCGTTTGGCTGAAAATGGAAGTGTGAAATGGCCCTTAATGTTGGTTTTATTGTGTTAATCGTTGTAATAAAGAATTGGATAACAGAATCCTAAGCGTTATTTGGGCATTTTATATACCTATATACTGAATCTGGTGAGTTATAGGAAAGCTCTCGCCCCAAATGTAGCTGCTGAAAGTTAATTGGCGCAACACTGTCGCTTTGCACTATCTGTATACATGCTTGATTGATGCTGCGCAATTGGGATCGAGACCTGACCCCTCGGTTGACATCACTGGGCCGAGGCTGTACAGACGCAGAGTCAGCTGTACAATTGACGACACGTTCTGTTGCTATGTGGGGCAGTGGAGGACCAATGGAGCAGTCCCTATATGATGTCACACAGTGGACAGGGCTGATGGAGCTGCACTGATGATGTCACTTGATGGGCCGCCCGTGTTCCCCTGCCGCGCTTCCATCCCTGGAAGCGTTCTGCACCTGCACAGTACTAGTGTGCAGGCACAGAACGCTCCAGGCCAAGGGAGTGCAACGAGGGGTGCATGCTTGGCCGAGCCACGCATGTGCAGATGCCCACGACTGCCTGGATTACCTGCAGTCATAGCTGGGGTTGAACAGGACAGTGAGGAAAGCCACGGTACTCATGGGGTTGGAGGAAGGCCCAGGTAAGTATAAATAGGGGCCATTGAGCCATCTCAGGTTCACTTTAAAGTGAACCCAAGGTGACCAAGGTTAAAAAAACAAAACCCAGAAATTTACCTAAGAAGAGAATACAGAAGCTTCCACTTCTAAGGTAAGTATCATTTTTTTCCCCCATTTTAGGGTTGTCGGATACACTTCAAACTTCTATCCCTTTTCTGTCTTGTTTCATGAAAGTTCAAACTCAACCTACAAGCAGAGCTCTCCCTACCACTTAGTTTTACTGTATGTTTCACAATTGTACTTGTTCCTGGAAATCTTCCAGATATTTGTCCTGTATAGCTAACCTTGTTGGCAAAACACTGAGTGCCACATGTGGTGAGGTATAGATTTTTTAATGAGGGCTATAAATAAATAAAATGTTTCATAACCATGTCTAGCTAAAATCAGTTGTTGAACTCCTTAAAGATATCCAATTAACACAGTCACTTTTGTCCTTGCAGTGAATGTTGTCTAATCACAATCAGTGATAGAACAAGCTGCTTCAGAGTAGCAGAATGGCATTGGCATTTGTATGACTGAAGCTGAGATTTTCCATGACTCCTACGTGCTCAGCTATGATAACCTGAGGAGTAGGTGTGATCACCTACAAGCTCAGGTTCATGTTCATAGGGTATCAAAATAGTAATGTTCTTCAAGGAAAGTGTATGGTGATTTTAAAACTGGCTGTTTTGCACAGTAGTAATCAGTCTTCTACACACACACTGGATAATTCAGCTGAATCCATGGTTTTGGGCTGTTGCAGCTGAGACTAATGTCTGTGTAGTTGCCCTATGGCATTGCTAAGTGGTCTGCCATGGTGGATTGCTAAATTCTGAACAAAGGGATTCTGCAGCTGGATATACCACTTTGAAAGCAGGGAACCTAAACTGAGAAGGATATGGATTTTTCCTTTTTAAAATACCAGTGGCCTGACTCTCCTGCTGATCCTATTTCTCTATTACTTTTAGCCACAACCCCTGAACAAGCATGCAGATCAGGTGCTCTGACTGAAGTCAGACTGGATTAGCTGCATGCTTGTTTCAGATGTGTGATTCAGCCACTACTGCAGCCAAATAGATCAGCAGGACTGCCAAGCAACTGGTATTGTTTAAAAGGAAACCTCCATATCCATCTGTTTAGGTTCCCTTTAAAGCGGACCTGAACTCAAAACTTCTTCTCTGCTCTTTAAGATAAGCAACATCATAATAACTTTTAAAGAAAAACATTTGTTACAGCTGATAGAAGTCCTACAATAGATTGGCAGTGTGTCTACTTCTAGCTTTCATGAAAGCAGACATAGGATTAACATTCTGTGTTTACAAATTAGCTGTGGCTGACGAGATTCCTGAGCTGACACAGCTGAGAGATCAAATTACACTTGTGATGCGCCACATATGAGGGGTAATTAGGCTAAACACTGTAAATACATACAGCGTGGATTTCTGTTTTCCTCCTGACCTGTGCAAGAGTTCAGGTCCACTTTAAGGCATTTTTCACATGGGCAGTTAATAATGCATCCACTGCCTACAAACTGCTTCTGTGGCTCTCCCTGGTGCCTGCAGGTAGATGCAAGCGTTTGGCACAGGCAGTGGGTTTGCATCTAACCCACCCCACTCATAATCATTTGATTTCCCTGCTATACATTAAATTCCACGGTTTCTGATAGGCTGGTGTTGACACATGTACAGTTGCAAAGGCTGCCAAAGGGGCTGCATTACATAGGATTTCAGAATTTGCTGTGTTGTTCGAGGGGCAGCATGTTTCCTCCTTAGGCTAGGTGCCCACTGGCAGCACTTTGCGGAAGATTGCAAAGGGCCACGATTTCTGAATCACGGAAGTGGCACAATTTCAAACACAATTCCAGGAGTAATTGCGATTTCTCTCTGAAGACATTGATGTGATTGCTCCAAAAATGCTGCACGTGCAACCAGCCACATAGAGTTCCACTGTTGTAGCGCCTGGCCGATCGCCGGTGATCAGCAAGCACTGCTAAAGCGCTGACAGTGGGTCCCTAGCTTTAGTCACGTTTTTGGACAGGAAGAGGCATGCATGCTGCAGTATTCCCCCTTTTTAAAGAGAACCCGAGGTGGGTTTGAAGAATATTATCTGCATACAGAGGCTGGATCTGCCTATACAGCCCAGCCTCTGTTGCTATCCCAAACCCCCCTAAGGTCCCCCTGCACTCTGCAATCCCTCATAAATCACAGCCACGCTGCTGACAAACAGCTTGTCAGAGCTGGCTATGTTTATCTCTATAGTGTCAGTCTGCTGCTCTCCCCGCCTCCTGCAGAACTCCAGTCCCCGCCTGCATCCCTTCCCTCCCTGCTGATTGGAGTGAAGGGATGGGGGCAGGGACCGGAGCTATGCAGGAGGCGGGGGAGCAGCTGAGACTGACACTACAGATGTAAACACAGCCTCACAGCACGGCTGTGATTTATGAGGGATTGCAGAGTGCAGGGGGACCTTAGTGGGGTTTGGGATAGCACTACACCCCCTTTTGGCATGGTATACAGTCATCGTGGATGAAGGTACCCTTGACACCTACTCTATTGTTTGATCTGTGCTATATATGTTGTCGTTGCCAATAACATGAAATACAGCACCTGAACAAAAAAGGGCAAGGGGCTTGCTGCTAGTTGAATATCACTAAAATTAGCAATGTTCTACTACTGGATTCTGATTCTTTGACTAAACCTAACCCTACTCTCACACAGAACCCTCCCTCAACCGATGTATCCCTCCATGGTGGTGCCTAACTCTAGCCATCCCTGGTGGCAACTATACCTTGCATGGCCTACATCAGATTAGATCAGATGATAGCCAGGGCTGCTGAAGGGTTTATGAATTGATGGTAGTGCGCTTGAAGTTCCATTGATGATTTATTTATTTATTTTTTATTTTTTTATATATAGCATCTAACATCTATTCTGTTTAAAGTCTTATGATGTATTACAACCCATTATTAAATTGGGCCCCCCAGTTGGTAGGCTGTATAGAGAGTTAGGTCACATTCGCAGTGGGAAGTTGCAGAGCTGCATTAGTCTTATAACGCAGCTCACTACACTGTAATGCTAAGTTAGCGTCGCATTGTAACATGTAGCGTTATGGTATATCACTGCTTGCAGTACTGCTTGCAGTGTGTTACCTCTAAATGCACACTTTACCAGGTACAGGAAAACATACTTTTTATTGCCAGAATGCTTTCCTGTACCTACTGTATGCGATGGTAACGCAGCGTTAATGAGCGTTACCACCTTTTTTGCATTGTAATGCTGCGTTGTGACTAACAACGTTCCACTGTGAGTGCGACCTCCGATCATAAATGACAGTGGTTTACCTAAAGAACCTCTGTCACGAAAATCTTAAAATTTTTAAAATCTATGTAAACATATACAGTTAAGTACGTTTCTTCCAGGGTAAAATGAGCCATAAATTACTTTTCTCCTATGTTGCTGTCACTTACAGTAGGTAGTAGAAATCTGACAGAACCAACAGGTTTTGGACTAGCCCATCTACTCATGGGGTGTTCACAGGACTTCTTTATTTTTAAAATGCACTTCGTGAATGGCAGTTGCTCCGTCCAACTGCCAAAAAAGTGTACGGTGAGCAGGGAGGCTGGTCAGCATTTTTGTATAAATCTTTTTCAGGGAGTGTCTTTATAAAGAATAAAGGCCATGCTGAGAATCCACTGTGGAGAGATGGACTAGCCCAAAACCTGTCGGTAATATTAGATTCCTACTACTTACTGTAAGTGACAGCAACATAGGAGAGAAGTAATTTATGGCTGATTTTACTCTGGAAGAAATGTACTTCCTCTCAAATGTGTAATATTTGCTGTGTTGATTTCAATCAGGATGATTACCGCCAGGGCTGTGGAGTCGGTCCAAAAATCCACCGACTTCGACTCCTCAGTTTAGGATTCCACCGACTCCGACTCTCCGACTCCTCTAATTTGCATATTACAATTTTGTTGATTAAAAGTATGTAACATAAAATTCGTCTCTTAACTGCCAACGCTTAGGAATTTTACAAGACAACTGAAGTGAGAAGGATATGTAGACTACTATATTTAGTCCCTTTAGACTAAAACTAGTCCTTGGTAAGAGTACTTGTAAAAGGTACAAACCGGAACAAAGAACATCAGGCCCTAGACAATGTAAGTGTGGGTACATGTAAGAATGATGTGCAGGTACTCTGCAGGGGAATGAGGAGATTGTAAACAGACAACACCTCTGTGTTCAATGTGCACAGCATTCTCAGTGGATTCCCTGCAGCTCTGTGGGGAGTGCATATGTAGAGTATAGTACTACTGTGTAACAAAGTAAACCTGAGACAGATGAAATTTAAAGTTTTATACATACCTGGGGCTTCCTCCAGCCGCCTTCAGGAAAATTAGTCCCTCGTTGTCCTTCTCCACCACCTGGATCTTCCGCTATGAGTCCAGGTACTTGAGCCAGTCGGGCGTAGTGCGCATGCACACACTCTGCCGCCAGGAGCATACTACACCTGTGCAGCACTATTGCGCAGGTGCAGAATGTTCCTGGCTGTGGGAGCGGCATGCGGCCGGACAGCGCTGACTGGCTGAATTACCAGGACTCATAGCAGAAGATCCGGGTGGTGGAGGACAACGAGGGACTGATTAGCCTGAAGGGGGCTGGAGGAAGCCCCAGGTATGTATAAAACTTTACTTTTTATCCGTCTCAGTTACCCTTTAATTTGTAGTCACCAAACCAAATTTTAACAACATATCAAATTATTTGATTTCATCAGCAAAGGGAGTGCATAAATTTGCATAAATCGGCATCAGTGCAGAATTATTTCCATCTCGTTGACCATCTCTATTAGTGACACAGCTACACATCAGACTTTATTCTTACAGCATAGATGTTGTTTAGTGTGTGTATATATAAGAGATTCCTGTGTACACATCATATATACAGTCACAATCAGATATGTATATCTGACCTTAAAAATACGGGGACTGCTTTATTGAAGCAGCACAAGTAACTAATTTTGATTGGTTTATTTCATTTTTGTGGACTAAGCACAGCTATTACTGTATATATACTGTATATATACATTATTTTTAATGACTATTATCTGAGAAATAGAACATTTTATCATATTTTCTATTTTAATTACAGTTACAAATTCATTAGGAGTCGGAGTCGGTGCATTTTTTCCCCGACTCCAGGCACCCAAAATTGCCCGACTCCGACTCCACAGCCCTGATTACCGCACAGTTTATCTAAACTTATCACAGTTGAATGTCCCTACTCTTCCCTGCCCTAGCACTAGTCCTTCTGAAACCACCTGCTATTACATTCTGTAATCAACATTAGACACCTAGAAATTAGACAAAAACTCCTGGCCATGAACTTTCACAATACAGTGGTGGTGTGATTCATTCTGGCAATGGTCTAGTCTGAGGTTTGAGAAAACCATGGGCTTGATTCACAAAGCCGTGCTAACTGTTTAGCACGGGTGTGCTAAACAGTTAGCATGTGAAGTGCTGCTCACGGACTTTGGTGCACGCAAAGTGCCGTGATCGCGGACATTTGCACGAGATCGGTCGCCGATCGTGCACAAAAGTCAGCGTTATCGCGCACAAAAATCCGCGATCACGGCACTTCACGTGCTAACTGTTTAGCACGGCTTTGTGAATCAAGCCCCATGGCCTTAATTGCTCAAGGATGGATATCTTAAAGACTACAGGGCCAGCTATAAAAAACGTGAAAAAAAAAATTGGAATGAACTGTTCTGGAGCAAACCAATGCATTTTCCGTCTGTCAGTCAATTTTGTTCATGCTTTTGCTCATCACTGGTGTGTAGGGAAATAGTCCCATGCATATTTAAGCGGGTTTTGGCTTGCTGAATTGCTGATGTGGACACTCTAGAACAGGGTTCAGCCGCAGCAGAGGATATCAGGCAGATGGCACTATGCAAATTTAATACTGTATCGTCATCATAAGAAACCATGTTCAGCCTGCATGGAAAGAACTGAAAATGGAAGTGTTCATCCTTGTTCAATGATGACTTAAAGAGGAACTCCAGTGAAAATAATGTAATAAAAGGTGCTTCATTTTTACAATAATTATATATAAATGATTTGGTCAGATTTTAACCATTGTAAAATCTTTTAAATCCCTGATTTACATTCTGACATTTATTACATGGTGACATTTTTACTGTTGTTAGGTGATGTAGCTGCTGCAAGCTTTTTTGGCAGTTGGAAACAGCTGTAAACAGCTATTTCCCACAATGCAACAAGGTTCACTGACAGGAAACTGCCAGGAGTACCACGGTCCTCAGAGTTTCTTGTGGGAGGGGTGTCACCACAATATCAGTCATACAGAGTCCCCTGATGATCCGTTTGTGAAAAGGAATAGATTTCTCATGTAAAAGGGGGTATCCGCTACTGATTGGGATAAAGTTCAATTCTTGGTCAGAGTTTCTCTTTATGAAATTAAAAGATCTTTTCAGAACCTTCAGGGAGTTGTTAGTACTGCTCTTTGTTTTATTCTTCTGGCTTCTAACCTTGGGCAGTGTGGAAAAGGGCTATATTGTTTTTACAATGCAAAACCTCAGCAATCCGATTCTGCTGGCTTAAAAGGACCCTGAGCAGAAGAAATAATCGGAATTTGGACATACCTGGGGCTTCTTCCAGCCCCCCGTAGCTGGTGAGGTCCCTTGGCGTCCTCTCGGTTCCCTCTGTGGCATTCTTTGGGTTTTGTTACCATTATTCCCTTACTCCTTTTTTATTTATTTTTTTTCCCCCCTATACAACAAACAGCATCCCCGCACTCATGGGTCACCATAGCTGAAGGGGAGGAGGCACCTTGTGGCGGGAGAGGGGGGGACCCCACATGCTCTGCGGTCCTGGGGAAATTGCCCCCATTTGCCTCTATGAAAACACCGGCCCTAGCATAAAGACCACATTTTTGTAAATCCAGGCTTTGGATTTGTTTAGAGTGTATTTTTGCAGTTTTCTGCATGTGACTCAATTACACAATTGTTAATCTGATAACCTTTCAGCAATCCTCATTGTGGTCCAATATGATCCATGCAAACATTGCAAACTCATGTCCTATAACAGATCATTTTTAATATATCCAGGTCGTGTTTCCAGTTGCTGTATTATTTATATTCTCCAATTGCCTCCAGCTAGGGAGGACCTAAATTGGTGTAACATTTAATAAAATCCACTCTGCTGATAAGAGAAGTCACGATGTGCTCTGTTTTTACTTCTCACACTTTCTAGCCACGGTATACTGTTGTGAAACTTGCAGCAGTCACTGTGTCTGCTTAGGAAAGTACACTGTGGCAACAGAGTAAAGCCCTGTACACATTGGGGAATTTTTGTTGCCTTGCAGGGATCGATGCACGATCCCTCAGGCGCCAGGGCAGAGACAACCCTACAGATGCATCATTTGCCTCCAGGCTAGTGATGTGCCTGTTGCTATAGAGGGTGGCAGAGAGAAAACGCACAGCACACAAAGGAGCGAAATCCCATGGGGAGAACAGTGAGTTTGGACGTCTGAAATTGCTAAAGATTCGCCATGCTAGATCTTTAACAGACGTCCGGTGGTCACTGTACACATGCTGGAGTCGCTCATGATTCTTGGCCGTATCATTGGCCATGCTCAAGTTCATTCAAGCATGTGTGCATAGCTTAAAGAGACACTGAAGCGAAAAAAAAATATGATATAGTGAATTGGTTGTGTACTATGAATAATTACTAGAAGATCAGCAGCAAAGAAAATATTCTCATACTTTTATTTTCAGGTAAATAGTGTTTTTTCTAACATTGCATTATTCTATAATATGTGCAGATTACACAACACTCAGCATTCAAAATGATTCTTTCAGAGCAGTCTGTGAAGTAATGACCTCTCCTCTGCCAGAGGAAAAGTTAACAGTTCACTTACAGTTGAGATAATAAAAGTCAGATAACGGCCCTCTCCACGACTAATGCTACATACACACTTGAGATAAGTCTTTGGAAAAGGCAAGGTCACAGACCAATTTTACCTCATTCCATGTAGTATGAGAGCCATACTCTACACCAGGGGTCCCCAAACGTTTTCGGTCGAGGGCCGGGTCTACATACTTCACACTGCTGGGGGGCTGGAGTATACATAAAATGATGTCTTTGTGGGCATACCCAGTGAAGCATACCCAGGTGACAACCTGCAGTCCAATTGGACAGCAGTGTCACCTGATGTAGAATTTGATTGGAAACCAGCAAATTAATGCTTTCTGGCTTCCATGTGGATGGGTGGCGCCAGCACCGCTATTCTATATGTGGATCACCAATATTTAAAGATGTAGCTGACTGCATCTATAAGTAATACATTTTGTGTGTGGGGGACCGGTAAAAAAGCCTCAGGGGGCCACATTCGGCCCGCGGGCCTTAGTTTGAGGACCACTGCTCTACACAGTCTATTCTATGGAGCTGCACTCCCCATCAGATAAAATTTTTGCAAGATGCTGCACACTAAGATGCCCGTACAGACTCAAAAGATCATTATCTGCAAAAGATCTGTTCCTGCAAAAAATCCATTCCTGCAAAATGCATTCATAGTCTATGAGATCTGCAGATCCTCATACACACCTGGTTTAACAGACAATAATCTTCAGATCAAATCCACCAGGATGGATTTTCAGATCTGCAGATGATTGCCAGATATGCAGATGAAGTCTGTTAAACCAGGTGTGTATGAGGATCTGCAGATCTCATAGACTATGAATGCTTTTTGCAGGAACAGATCTTTTGCAGATAATAATCTTTTGAGTGTGTACGGGCATCTTTGTGTGCAGCATCTTGCAAAGATTTTATCTGATGGGGAGTGCAGCTCCATAGAATACACAGTGTAGAGTATGGCTCTCATACTACATGGAAGGGGGTAAAATTGGTCTGTGATCTTGCATTTTCCAAAGACTTTTATCTCAAGTGTGTATGAAGCATTAGTCGGAGAGCTTAATAGGTTGTTTGCATAGAGATAACTGGAATTTCTCAACTCTTCCTGTACTGGAAACAATTAGACTGATGTATCTGATCTTAATGTTTTATTTCTTAGCTGTACTACACATACAAATCATAATATCATAATTTTTTTTTTGCTTCAGTGTCTCTTTAAAAAAAGGTATACTTCGTAGCCTGCATCCGTACATTGGCTTGGTAAGCACAAATGTCACCAGGGCTGTGGAGTAGGTACAAACTCATTTGACTCAGACTGGTCAGTTTATGAAACCAGCGACTCCACAGCCCTGATTGTCACATATCCCATTACTTGAAAATCTGACAGGTTTGCTTTAGTATTTTTATTTTTATCGGAAACTGGTCTTAAAGTGAATGTTTACCTGTTTTAAAAACAAAAAGTCAGATACTCACCTAAGGAGAGGGAAGGCTCGGTCCTAATGAGCCTTCCCTCTCCTCTCCCGGTGCCCGGTCCCGCGCAGGATCCCCCGTGGCAGTATTCGACCAGTTCGGTCAAATACTGCCACTTCCGCATGCCGAAGGGAGCTTTCGGAAGTCTTCGCGAGCACTCGGGCTCCCGATGACACGACCGCTCCTTACTACGCATGCGCGAGCGCCCTCTATGACGCGCTCGCGCGTACGTAGTATGGAGCGGCCCGTCTTCGGAAGCCCGAGTGCTCCCGAAGACCTCCGAAGTCCCTGCGGCGGCGGACGCGAACGTGGGAGCCAGCGCAGCACCGAGGGCACCGGGAGAGGAGAGGGAAGGCTCACTAGGACCGAGCCTTCCCTCTCCTTAGGTGAGTATCTAACTTTTTGTTTTTAAAACCGGTACCCTTTGGCTTTAAGGATACTGTAGTGAAGGCCTCTTTTTATGGGACTTCGAACCACTGACGTTAACCATGCTTACAAGCCTACACTTTTTCTTATTGTCTTAGGGGCCGTTCACATTACAAACGCGGACTGCCACGCATGCGCAACGCATGCGAACGCACGCCATCCGCGTTTGTATGCGTTGCATGGCTGATCCCATCACTGAAAAGTGAATGGGACAGCTGCACGGTTTTCAAAAACCGCGTGCAGCATGCGTTCCCGGACCGCACTGGTCCAACGCATGCAGTGTGAACATCAGACAGTGCACTGTCTGTTGTCGTGCATGTCTGCCTACTGCACACGTTTCCGAAACGCGGATGGGAACGTGTGCAGTGTGAACGGGCCCTTAGTATTGTAATCTAAATAAGCACCTTCTGCAGTGTTTAGTTCCCTATATTCCACAACCTCTATCCTTGAGAGTTGCCCCTGGAGAGCAGCCAACGGAGCTTGAGCCTTGCCTGAATAGGTTCAGGCTAATTCTCCCACCAGCGTTCAGTGGTTGCCTTAGTGGCTACTTTTATATTTCACCATCTTTAATCTTTCATTCATACTATGCTAAATTGGCTTTGGCTTGACCCTTGTTTGTTTTTTTTATTTTTTTTTTGTATCCCAGT
>NC_090647.1:263792092-263794592 GCF_040937935.1 Hyperolius riggenbachi | reverse complement strand
GTAAACACAGCAACATGTGACCTGCTGTGTACATACTCGTCTTGTGCGAGTCTCTGTTTACGCTCGCCCCTATACACCTACATAATACATGGCTTTATATGAACCCATAGAAATTAACTTGTTTAACTAACAATGATCAAAGTATAAAAACATAAATGAAATTTATACATAAAAGTGAAGAAAAAAGAAAAAAAGGGAAAAAAAGAAAAAAGGGGATAAGGTATCAGTAATATCAAAAAGGAGAGAAAGGGGATTGAAAAATGAAAGAATAATTAATCACATACTCAATTTTCTCTCAATGCAATATATTTGTGTATCCACTCGAGAAGCTGGAAGAGGGAGCCCCTAATTATGCCTGGGGGCCTTGCTGAGTGGGAGAATGTTCTCCAACTTTAATTTATTCTAATAACGTTATATCTGGATACAATGCAGCCGGAGGGTCCATTCAAACAAACGGTGTAAAATCTAGTTCTCTATTGAGACCCCTCGGCTCCATTGTATCCAGAGTTTTAATCCAAAAAGCCTCTCTCCACAATAACCTTTTAATTCTATCACCACCTCTTCTCAGAGGCATCACTTGTTCAATCACCATAAATCTCAATTGGCTGACATTATGTTTGGCCTGGACAAAGTGATAGGCAACCGCCTGATCTACCAATTTTTCTCGGATTGCATATTTATGTGATGACAATCTTTTTTTCAGCTTTTGTTTTGTTTGTCCCACATATAAAAGCCCACATGGGCATTTTAGGGCATATATCACATAGGAGGAGTCACATGTATGACATCCTCTAATCTTATATTTGGTACCTCTGTGGGGATGAACTATCTCCTGTCCTCTGATTACCGAGCTGCAGTGTACACAGTTGAGGCACGGATATGTGCCTCTCCTAACTGTTGTACTACCAGTTTGCTGGTTACCGCCTGTGTCAGCGTGGACCAATTGATCTCTCAATGTGGGTGCCTTTTTATATGATATTAGTGGAGGGTTTTTAAATTGTTCTATCTCTGGTAAACTATCCGACAGTAAATACCAGTGACGTTTAATAATTTTTGCAATTCTATGACTTTGAGTATTATATCTCGTTACAAAAGGAATTCGATTATGCATCTGTCTCTTAGATTTCTGTCTCCCACTTTGTGTCCCCACTCTGGCACGTGCTCTCTGTATCACTGTTAACGGATATCCTCTCATTTTAAATTTGTCCTGTATCTCCTCCATCCTCCCCAACTGCTTAGTTTCATCTTTTACTATATTCTTCACCCTCTGAAATTGACTGATTGGGACCGACCTCCTTGTCGCCCACGGATGGAAACTCCCATAATGTAAAAGGGAGTTCACATCCGTGGGCTTGACGTAGAGGTCGGTAACCAACCGATCGCCCTGTCTGATAACCATGGTATCTAAAAAACTGACTTGTTCTTCAGAGTAATGGACTGTAAGTCTAATGTCTCTACATCTTGCACCCGTCTCTTCTATAAATTGTTGTAGGGTCGAATGTGACCCCGCCCACACGCAAAATGTCGTCTATGTATCGAAACCACTGCAATGCATGCTTCTTAAATATCTCATTTGTGTAAATAAACATCTCTTCAAAGACGCCCATGTAGATATTTGCGTAGGACGGGGCCACATTCGACCCCATGGCTGTACCTCGTATCTGCATGTAAAACTTATCTTCAAATCTGAAATAATTATATTTCAACACTATCTTTAATAATTCACAAATAAATTGTATCTGCTCTGGATCATAGTCAGAAGCTGTCTCTAACATATATTGGACTGCCTCTATACCCCCATCATGTGGGATGGAGGTATAGAGGCTCTCCACATCTAAGGTCACCAGCAAACAAGGGCCACTCAAACATTCCATATTTCTTATTATATTTAGGAACATCTGTGTATCTCTTAGATACGATTTGATGCCTACTACAAAAGGTCTCAGCAACTGGTCTAGATATTTTGCTATAGGGGCTAGGACCAATCCGATCCCAGCCACTATAGGTCGGCCGGGTGGGTTCTCTAACGTCTTGTGAATTTTGGGACAGGTATAAAAACGGGAGTGATTGGATGATCCTGTAAAAGAAAGGTTGCAAGTTTATCATCAATAACATTGTTGGCCATTGCCGCCTGTACAACTCCACCAATCAATTGTTGTATTTCACCCAATGGATCCCTATCCAACACCCGATATGTCGACGTATCGGAGAGCTGCCGCAAGGCCTCACTCCGGTACATCGACGTATCCATTATCACCACTGCCCCACCCTTATCCGCCAGTTTAATTGTGATGAGCGGGTTATCAGCCAGTTCTCTCAATGCTGTCTGTTCTTGTCTACTAATATTTTTACGTACGGTTAAACCCATCAAATTTGGTTTCCTTAATAACTCATCAATCTCATTTTGTACCTTCTTAATGAAAATATCTATAATTTGGCAAGATGGAGGCTGGAATTTACTCTTAAGACGTAGATTCGTGTCCTTAAGTTGTAACTGATC